>NW_026938569.1:0-85359 GCF_032062105.1 Saccostrea cuccullata | reverse complement strand
TGAAGAAATTCACAATCTTAAATAATACGACACGGTTGTGTTGTCGACAGCAATTGACAGAAAGATACCACTCTCACAATGACGCAATTTTTTTTTTAAAGTTGAGTGTTCATGGAGAGGTATAAAATTTTTTGTACAAGAGGATTTGACAGTAATCTTATTTTGAATAAACTAAACATGCTATATAAACCTTACAAAAACTTTATTACAAAATGTAGAACTTACTAGCTAGCTATATACAATCTTTCTTAACATGTATAGCTTTCATGTGACAAGGGACCTCGGTTTATAGTGTCTCAACCAATGGACCGGTCTCCACATCTCACAGTGGGATTTGAAATTTAGAACAGATACTTACTTAATTGATTTCGATAAAATAATCAAATATGTTTTGTTTCAAAATGATCAAAACAATTAGACTGCAAAATAGGGGTTACGAGCTATTGTCTAAATTCAGTATTACAGAGGATAGGCAGTGCTCATTGATAAATGAAAACAGTCAACGTAGAACGACGTCGCAGAGCAGCAGGTTATATTATCTTGTATAGTTCTCGAAAAAAATCCTTATTCAAACTTTGGTGTTCCCCAAATAATTGTATAGAATATACTGTAGAAAACATAGCTACTATACGTTTGTTGTCCTTCATTAAAAACATCTTATGATGAAGTATTTTTGCTTGTCAGGGATTTTTTGATAGTTGATGGTAGTCCCTCAAACAAAACATGTATGGTTGTGCCCCCCCCCCCCCCAACTGAAATTGCTTCCTACAGAACTGAACTAAATTGCATATGTAATGGAGACATTAAATATATTAGAAACTGTTTTATTTTACAATGTGTTTTACTATTTCATCCACTGAGGTCTATTTCACGGAATGGAAATATACACTTTGACAAAATAAACAGTTTTACAAGTGAAAATATTTTGATGCTCAATTTTATAAATATAATAAAAGAATATCGTTCGGATATTTCTTCGTATGACCGTAGAATTGGTATATCTTAAAATTATAGAGACCAAGGAAATGTATTATACATGGTATTAAACCCAGCTGTTAGATTTTATGTGTCAAGTTAGTCGTCACATGATTGTGAGTACAAATTGCAATCACTTTCTGCTACCTGTCTCTGCATTATTTTGTAATAATAACAGTAAATGCTATTTTATTCATTTTTTATTTAAGTTTTTCTCTAGTCCTCCCTCTAAGTACATATTTATGCTTCGTAAGTAACGAATTTTTATATGATTATGAAGAATGAAACAAAGGAAATATTTCATTTTTTTTTTACTTATTTTCTAAATATTTTAATAAATTTCTTCCCGTATGAATTTATTTGTTTTTTTTTTTTTTTTACTTTTCCGTGCATGTGATATCAAAATAAAATGCCTTAGTGATAAAAATTAGTTTCTCATGTTTGAGGCACATACCTTCAATATATTTAAAGCCATATATGGCGTAACTGATCAAAAAATATATATTTTTGAAAAATACAAAATTAAGTAAAGAAATATATTTAATACATTTAAATTAAAGCTTTTCATACAATTCTGAACTCGGAGAACACCTCGTTTCATCTAATAATACGATTTTATCTTCTCTGTAATGTGTTATTTAAATCTTTTGTATTTTCTTCCGAGTCGGAGAAAATTCTGAGAATTCAAATTAAATTGTGATATCTTTATAACGCAATTGACTCAGATTTTGTAATTTACGGGAAAGTTTTATCTTTATATAAAGTAATGATACAAATAATAAGTTCTCATAATTTTAGTCTAATAATTTTCATTGTACATACGCCATATATGGCTTTAAGTATCATTTTTCGAGTCCAATTCAAAAACAGACAAAGCATTACATTTTTATAATGAAAAGACCTTCAGGGGTTTTATCATAATATGAAATATCTTTTTATGCGTTATTTTTGCCATCTACCGTTTCCATTATTTTAAAGCACTTAAACATTTAAAATTAATTAAAATAAATTTTAAGCATAGTTCATTACTCAGGGGCACATTCTGTTTTGAAGAAAGACGCCTCTAATGCTTTTTTTTCTCTCTGTATTTGTATATCTACCTAATGTTGATCAAAAATTATCTTTTTTTTAAATGTCTGGGTTGCTTGTCTATTCCAGACTTCACAGTAAATATGATGTACACGTCCAGTGCAAACTCTCATCCTATCTAAAACATCTCTTCTAAGTGGCTTTATTGAAATCAATGTCTGATATGATTAAAAATAATTATACTTTCCCAAAAGAATTTAATTTTGCAGCCCCCCAAAACAGCATTCATGCTTTTGTCAGCCATTTTTCAACATATAAACGAAAACTTTTCCGTTGCTTTCGTTAAAATTAAATAAATAAGAGGTATTCTAAATTTACCCATGTTAAATACATATTCTTTCTTTAATCTATCTGCACAAAAAAAAATGCTTGATCATTTTTTTTGGATATTATTCAATAGTTCTAATTTATGATTTTAAGAAACCTATTTTTTTGTATGAGGAGCATATCTTCTTCTAAAATATATGACGTTTTTGATGTTATGTTATACCATGTATACATTTGCTACATATAGACAAAAACTCTGTTGTTGTGATAACAAAGTATGTTCATTTTGAAATTAAATTTACTGAAATCCAATTTACACATTAAACAATTCTTCAAAATTCTATAGATATACATTAACAAAATAATGATGATTTCCTTATCTTTAATTTTTTGAAATAATGAAACAAAGTCTGACCCCTATGCTTACCTTTACGCACTACCCTTTTTTATATTTATGACTAGATGTTGAGGAAGTAGAATACGACTGATAAACAAACGTAAAAATCAAGTTGTTGCCATATAAAAATCCTTGTTATCAAATAGAGCAGAACATTCTCTGAAACCATTCGAACACAAAACAGTACTTAAACATTTGTGAAACAATTTTCCACGACAAATTAAAATCCAGGCTTATTGACAGCTGTTTCTTCAATAAAAATGGAACTCGTAAATTTAATTACCTCGTCATGCCATTTTCAAAATTATTTTGTTACAACAGATTCTGATTGCACACACGCTGAAGTTGACATAAGGAAAATGCTTGAGTTTCTGATTGACAATATCTGTGTGGTTTTTGGAGACCAGGTATTCCTACAATGTATTGGAATTCCCATGGGTACAAATTACGCTCCGTTATTAGCAGTCTCATTTTTTATATTCATATGCAGCAGATTTTATGCAAAATCCTATGCATGAAAAGACGAAAACACCTGCTGTGGCCTTCAACCCAACGTTTAGATATAATGACGACGTGTTGTCCATTAATAATGGTAATTTCCATTCCTACGTCGTTACGATATATCCTGGTGAGCTTGAGATAAAAGATACCACAGAGTCCGATACTTCTGCTTCATATTTGGATATCTTACTTGAAAAAGACACTAATGGTAATCTAACAACCAAGCTATATGATAAACACGATGACTTTAACTTTTCTATCGTTAACTTCCCTTACTTATGCAGCAATATACCTTCATCACCTGCATACGGAGTATATATATCTCAGTTGATTCGATACGCAAGAGCATGCTCTACTTATGAAAAATTTCTAAAACGAGGTAAATAATTGACAATTTGATGAAACAAGAATATCAAAAGTTTATCATTTCGTAAGTTCTATGGTCGATACAATGACCTTGTCAGCAAATACAATTTATCACTGAGTAAAATGCTGAGTGACGTTTTTTGTACCAATTGTTAGTCCATTATTTATACACTGAATTGACGACGGATTTTTTTCCGCTAATTCCTGATCATGAAAAGAAGAACACGGTGGGTGTGATCGGTCGGCAGGGGATGCTCACTCCTCCATGGCACCTTATCCCACCTCTGAAGTCTATTTTGTATTATTGATTTATGGACTTTGAGATTGAATACTGTTCGTAATCTCCATATCCTTCTTATTAATGTCATCATACAGCTAAGAAAGGAAAATATATTTTTACTGAAAATTTGTATAAATATAAACCTCGTTAATAACTTATTACGCATAAATGTATCTATCTAGTATGTATTTGTCTATCTAGATACAATTATTGATATAGAGAAAGTTAGGGTGCTAAAGACCTTGTAATTTATGTTACAATGTCTTTTAAATGCTATGTGGTGACAAGAAAATTAAATTTTAATATTGTTAACATGAAGACTGGTCCATTAAATAGATCTTCACGTATAGATAAAATGAACAGTTTTACTTAAAAATTATTTTGATATAAATTTTACGAAAAAATTGGACATTGTTCACTTATTTCTTTATCATTTTTGTTCTTGTTAACTTGTGTCCGTCGTATTAGGTCATAAAAAAATTATAGCTACTTATTATGCACGATATTCGACCTAGCTCTAAGTTTTTTTTATAAATCAGGCAGGCTGTCGCACATAACACTTGTATATATTGCCATTACTTGCTGCTTCCTGTCTAGACACTATCGTGTAAACAGCAAACAGGAGATATATTTTGAAACTTTATAATTTTCTCTAACTCTCTCTACTTTATATGAATGCTTCAAGTGTAAAGGATTTTGAATAGATTATGTTTTCTCTTTTTTCCAGTAATGAGAAGGAACACGCGGTCTGCGTATGCTCCGCTCCCGATTACATTGTTTCAAAAGACTTTAAATAGGAGCTTGATTACTGTTGGTTTTCTCAATATTTCATTTCAGTAAAGTTTTCATAATAAATTTTCAAGAAAAAGAATTATGTATGAGATTTTTTTTTAATTCTCCTAAGAGCATGATCCATTGTCATTACTTTTAATTAAATTTAGAACAGACACTTTAACTAATTGATTTAAATAAATATATTAAATATGTTTTGACAATTAGACTGCGAAATAGGGGTTACAGGTTTTGGTCTAAATTTAGTATTACAAAGGATAGGTTGTCCTTATTGAAAACTGATAATAGTCGAGGTAGAAGGACGTCACAGAGCAGCAGGTTATATTATCTTGTATTGTACTCGAGAAAAACCTTATTCAGACTTTGGCGTGTCCCAAGTATTTATATAGAATATACTGTAGAAAATATTGCTACTATATGGTTGTTAACCTTCCATAAAAGCATCTTATGTTGAAGTTTTTTTTTGCCTGTCAGGGATCCTTTGATAGTTGATGGTACTCTCCCAAGTAAATATGTATGGCTGCCCCCCCCCCCCCCTCTTCCAACTGAAATTGCTTCCTAGGGCCTGTAATGGAAACATTGTATATATTAGAAACTGTTTTATGTTAAACTGTGTTTCAGATTGATTTTAAAATTTTGGTAATTATTTCAAAGAACTAGGTCTATTTCACGGAATGGTACTTTACACATTGACAAAATAAGCAGTTTTACATGTAAAAATATTTTTATCCTAAATTTTAAAAATATAATCAAAGGACATCGTTGGCATATTTCTTCGTATGATCATCGTCGTACTGGTATATCTTCAAATCATAGATAACAAGGATATTTATTATACATGCTATTAAACCTAGCTCTTAGTTTTTATGTGTCATCTTCGCCGTTCCATAATTGTGACTACAAATTGCCATCTCTTGCTGCTTCCTGTCTGAGCATTATTTTGTAATACAAACAGGAGATATTTTTTTCATGCTAATATTTATTTCCCTCTACTTCTCCCTATCACAAATAGTATATGCTTCGTAAGAAAAGTGAATAGATTACGGAGAATAAAACAAAGAAAACAATTCATTATTTAGTTACTTATTTTCTTAATATTTTAATCGTATTCTTTCCGTATTTGTTTTTTACTTTTATGTGCCTGTGATACCAAAATAAGATAATGCTTGACTCAGTGATAAAAATTAGTCTCTCATTTTTGAGGCAAATGCCTTCAATATATTTAAAGCCGCTTGGTCCGATTCTAATCGCTAACAATTGATATTCGTTTTTCTTCTTGAAAAATAATTGTCAATAAATTGTTTCAACTTTTATCAAATTATATCCCCAAAGTCTTTTTCTTTTAAAAGATATCAAAATTCAAAAGTTAAAAAAATAATTTTTGTTATGTCACACAAAAAATAATCCTATGTTGATCATTGTTGATATCGCGTGAAATCACCTTCGAAAAATTAAATTTATCGCTTACATGTTTATCTCATGAAGAACAAACCAAAGCATTTTTTCACAACAAAGTACATATATTACCTGTACACGGACAATATTTAGCTCCTTCAAAAAATCATTTAAAATATCTTATTTTCTTTTATTCTTTTAATGTGCATATTGATATAATAATTACTATGGATTATATTCAATTAATTTCTTAATTTTAAAAAGATGTATTATGACTAAGGCTTCTACTAATAGATAAAAAAAATACTCGGGTTTGAATTATCTTCATTATTAGATATATCCAATAAACTGATTTTTTTCAAAATTGACTTCACAACAGATCTTAACTTCCGTCAGGAACTACTGTTTGTCAATAAGAAGTTTTTGATCTGCGTTTTCCATGTAAGGATTGTTGTAATAAACTAATAAATCAATCTTATAATTTATTATTATATATATTATCTATGTAATGACGTACTTTTATTGTGTAAGATAATATGTGCCTGTTTCGGGTGAAGCGGCTTTAAGTATCATTTTTCGAGTCCAGTTCAAGCACAGACAAATAATTACATTTTTGTTATGAAAACTCCTTAACGGGGGTTTCATCACAATTTTTCATTTGCAATTTTTGCTAACTGCAGAACTGTAGCTCTCTGCTTGAGAAAATTCGGACAGACAAAGCAGAGAGCTACAGATCCAAGCGTTGTATAAACCTTCGATTAACGCCGAAGATTTTTTGTCACTACCCTAGGTATTTATTTCGTGTAGTTGAAACTTTCTCTGGCTTTTAGAATTGTATCCTATAATTAATTATATATTTAACTCTTATTTTTGATATTTTATTAAAATTTATTTACTTTTTAGCGGTCTGAAACAGTCCTGTATATAGTTTTGTGATGTCAGTTTAAATGAGTTCAATTTCGACCTCCATAACCACAAACAGCCATTTGTTAGCGTCGAGAGGTAAGTAAATTATCAGGAATTGAGGTTTAATGAATGATTAATTTTTAAATACCTATTTAATGCTGGGAAAAGTATAAAATACAAGAAAAAATACCCAAAGTGATCGACAAAAAATCGTTGGCGTAATTGAAGGTTTTTACAACCCTTGGATCTGTAGCTCTCTGCTTTATCTATCCGAATTTTCTCAAGCAGAGAGCTACAGTTCTGCAGCTAAATTTTTGCCATCTATCGTTCCCATTATTTAAAAATTTATTAAAATAAATTTTAAGCAGAGCTTTAATTATTCAGGAGCACATTCTGTCTATAAGAAGAACAAACATTTCTGAGAAGTTTTATTTATTTTCTCCGTATATTTGATACGTGTAGTTCTACCTAATATTGACCAAAATTTATCTATATCTTTTAAATGTCTGGGTTGCTTGTTTATTACACAGTAAATATGATATACACTACCAGTGCAAACTCTCACTTAATCTAAAAGAACTCTTCTCAATGGCTCTATTGAGTGATTGATTCGATTTTTTAATATATTTAAAAAATAATTTTTTTCCAAAGAATTTTCTGGAACGCCAAAAACAGTATTTATGATGAGCCATATCTCAACTTAGAAATGTACACTTTTTTGTTGTTTCCGTTAAAATTCAATAAACTTGGGGTATTCTAAATTTCCTCATCTTAATTACATTTTCTTTCTACAATCTGTCTGCACAAAAGGATACTTAATAAATTTTAGGATATCATTCAATTATACTATTTTATGATTTAAAGAAATCTGTTCATTTTGTGTATGAGGAGCATATTTTTTTTCTTTTTTTGAAAAACTATGATGTTTTGGGCTTTATGTTATATATATTTGCTAGATATAGACAACATATGTTTTGCCGTGATAACAAAGCATGACATCCAATTTACACCTTGAATCAATTCTTCAAAAATCTAGAAAATATACATTAACAAAATAATAATGATTTCCTTATCTCCATTTTTTGATATAATATAACAAAGTCTGACCTTTATCGTGACCTCTACGCACAGCTCTTTTTATATGATGCATAAACAGATGATGAGGAAGTAGAATACGACTGGTAAACAAAAGTCAAAATCAAGTTATTGCCATATAAAAATCCTTGTATTCAAATGGAGTAGAACATTCTCTGAAACACAACACAGTTCTTAAACATTTGTCCTCAAGAAATTTGCAACATTAAATAATACGACTCGGCTGTGTTGTCTACAGCGATTGACAGGAAGATACCACTCTCACAATGACGCAATCATTTCCGTTTTTAAAACTGAGTTTTCATTGAGAGGCATATTAACACTCTTTTGTATAAGAAAAATTTACAACCTTTTTTTTAGAGAAACCAAATTAACCTGACAAAAAATAATTAATGTAGGGCTAGCTTTAAACAATCTTTGTTGACATGTTTCGCTTTGTGGATGATCCATTACAGCTTTGAAGATATAAAAATAAGTTCCGAGTTCCATTTGTTCAACAAGCGGTTATTAATATGATGTTTAAAAGCTTTATCCTGCTTCATACTTGGATATTTTACTTGAAAAAGACACAAATGGTAATCTAACAACCAAGCTATATGATAAACGTGATGACTTTAACTTTTCTATCGTCAACTTCCCTTACTTATGCAGCAATATACCTTCATCACCTGCATACGGAGTATTTATATCTCAGTTGATTCGATACGCAAGAGCATGCTCTACGTATGAACAATTTCTTAAACGAGGTAAATTATTGACAAGCAAGTTGATGAAACAAGAATATCAACAGTCTCGTTTAAAGTTATCATTTCGTAAATTCTATGGTCGATACAATGACCTTGTCAGCAAATACAATTTATCATTGAATGAAATGCTGACTGACGTTTTTCATACCAATTGTTAGTCCATTATTTATACACTGAATTGACTACGGATTTTTTCCGTTATTTCCTGATTATGACAATGAGCACACGGCGGGTGTGACCGGTCAGCAGGGGATGCTCACTCCTCCATGGCACCTGATCCCACCTCTGATGTTTCGGAGGTCCGTGTTTGCTCTGCTCTTGTTTTGTATATTTGTTTTATGGACGTTGAGATTGAATACTGTTCGTTATTTCCATATCCTTATCCTGAATTAATCGAGTTTTGACCAATTCTGCGTTTTTGATTAACCTTACAAAAAAATAAATTTTTATTACAACCTGTAGAGTTACCTAGATAGACAGATAAAAACTTTGTTCATGTCACTATAAAGCTAAGAAAAAGACTTTTTAAAAAAAAAAACCTCTTTTTCCTGTATGACAATATGTCTCTTTAATAACATAATCAGCATAAATTTATCTATCTAGTATGTATTTGTCTATCTAGATTCAAATATTGAAATTGAGACAGATGGGGGGCTACAGACTTTGTATATATGTATAAATGAAATTGTTTTTTATGATACACTTAAGGAATCACTGTCTAGTTTTGAGAGTATGCCAGGGTATCAACAATAGTGGGCAAAACCCGTTATGCTAAAATTATCCCATGTTTCCCACTATTGCTGATGTCCCTGGCATACTCTCAAAACTAGACAGTGATTCCTTATATTTCCATTTCATTGTGAAATAAAATTGTAGACTTAGACATTAAAAATGTAGACTAATAGATTTATATTACACAAGGACTTCCATGGCAATTTCAATAGTCTTCGCACACTGACGTCAAACACAAACGCAGCCGCACGACATTTACATGCATATTCGGCCCCCTTAGCGTCAGACACAGAGACAGATGCGCACAAGATTTGCATGCTTATTAGACCTCCTTAGCTGCTGACCTATCGACCTGCCTAATTTACATTCCGGCAGAATTATCAAGAAATAACATCCCCCAACTTTCAAACAGATATCACAGAGAAAAAAAATTAAAATGGAAAATATTGTCTTTTCAATGCTAATAGGTGATAAGACATAAAAATTTTGAAATTATCATGAAGCTTATTTCATCGAATGAATCCTTACACAGAGATTAAATAAACAGTTTTACACATGAAAATATTTTGATACTAAATTTTATGAAAAATTATGAGGACATTTTTCACCTATTTCTTCGTATGACCGTTGTATTGGACATCTTAAAAAATATAACTTGGGAACAGGGATATTTATTATGCACGATATTTGACCTAGCTCTAAGATTTTATGGGTCTTGTAAGCTGTATCGTGAATGCTAGCCTATATTGTCATCACTTGCTGCTTCCTGTCTGTTTATTACTATTGTACAAAAATCAAACAAACAGGAAACTCGTCTTCATACTTATTTTAGATTCTTTTTGCTCTTCCTACTAAATACGTATGCTTCTTGTGTAAAGGATTTTGAACAGATTATGTAGAATGAAGCAAACCATCCTTTTCATCATTAAATTACTGACTGTTCTAAATATCTCAATAAACTTCTCAATTCAATTATAAATATTATTGTTTTTTATATTTGGGCTAAATGTTATCAATATATTAAACGTGGTCAATTCAAACACTCATTACATTTTTATAATGAAAATTTTGGGTGGGGTGTCAGTACCATATAAAATATCTCTTTTTATTGTGGTAATAGCCTTCTCTCTTTTCAATTTAAAGACATGACATGGTTAAATCAGTGTAGATTTTAAGCAACGATTTTATGGCTTTGGAGCAAATTCTTAGCTTTGATGGAGGAATTAGGCTTCGAAGACGTTCTATTATAGATCCAGATCCCATTCGAACAACTCAATTACATGTAAATGAATGGTGACTCTGCAATATAAATTTTATCATTCAAAAATATTTTTCATTCAATTTATCACCTCAGAAGTTAGTAATTATGAAAAGTAATGGATATAGAATTCATATATCATTGAAAGAAATGTATCTCATGCTACTGACACGTACAGTCAGACAATTTTATTTGAATTTATAAAATAGTCTATCTATATGTATAGCCATGAAAAGTCAAGCTGAAATATGTCTTTGTCTTAGGCCAGGAATGGGTACATATTTTGTTCATTTATTAGCCGGATTGTTTTACATTCTTGTGATATTTCAAAATCTTCCAGATGAGAACTCGACATATAGATATATCGACAACGTACAATTAATTACCAATAATAACTTCTATTTATACTCCAATTTGATAAAACCCAGTGAACTTGAAATAAAAGACTGCATAGAATGTGAAACATTAATTTTGTTTCATATTTGGATATTTTACTAGAAAAGATACCTTAAAGGTATTTACAGCCTTACAACAAAACTTTACGAAAATGTAATGATTTCATATTTTTGATTCTACAGCATAAATATAATTTAAGTTTCCCATTGATTTCACTATTACCTGCTTATAATATTTTTTATACCTTATGCGCACGCAAGAACATGCTCTGGTATACACGATTTCAAAAATTCGCGCATTCAAGTTACTTCCCTTAACTATGACGTCAGACGAGGAAGCTCTAATCGCTTGCATCATAGACCTAAAGCGAAAGAGTTATCAATTTGATATCACAGGCCCAAACTTTACTTATTTTTCTTTTAATAAAAAACAATATAGCCCTTACCCTGTGTTTATTAGTAGGTAGGGGTATATAATTCCTTATTTAAAGAAAAATAGGTAACGTTAGGTGCCTGTGATAGTTATCCCATGTTCATGATGTCTTTTCTTTTTCACCTGATGTCGGTATTATAATAGTACTATTAGAACCATTTATTGTTATTGATGCTTTTAACATGTTTTAAAAATATAATTAAACTCATTGACATGTATGAATTAGCGGAATCGTTGCACAGAATCATTTTCTTTCTTATACATTGTACACGTGTATACCATATACCCCCCCCCCAACCCCCACCCTCAAAAAATATTTTTTTAAAGAAAACTTGTAACCTTTTCAACAGGTTTTTCTACGTTTTAAATATATTTCCTAACAATTTCGCATGTTCTGAAATCATTGTGTGGGAAAAGGTTTCCGGAAGAAGTATACTACAGTACTGTAATATGCTTCTACTCCAGCCATCAGTCTTCGTAATGAGATCCATCTTTCACTTTCACTTTTTCTGCATTGTTTTTACTTTTATTTGTCTCATGCAGTGTATATTTACATTTTGCAAAATACGAAGAGATAAGGGTCTGGATCAGTTACTGCGAATGTTGCACATGTTGATAAAACCCAATTACTTACCCGACTGAACAGGCGTGATATAGTGTCCGACTTTATTTTTTTTTTTTTTTACATAGACACTCCGATATTTCAGCGATTATTCAAGCTCAGTTTTCTTTTTTTTTTTTCTTTTTTTTTTTTTTTTTTTTATTGAAACTTTCACACATATTACAAACAATACAAACTTCTGTATGGATATATGTACAATCAAAATCAAACAAGACTAATTATGGTTGGAACAGACAAACTTAGTGTAAAAGTTTATGAATAGAGAGAGAGAGAGAGAGAGAGAGAGAGAGAGAGAGAGAGAGGCAGGTAAGCATTACATATTTTGCCCTAAAACATAATAAGTTTTCATTAAGCTTACCATATGAAGTTAAGGGGAAAAAAAAAAGAAAGAGAAGGGAGGGAAGCTAAAAAAGAGACTAGTGCAATGCAGTTTTGAGGGATTTTCTAATAATTAATATTTAAAAATTGAAAAAAAAACTAATGATAATAATTACAAAGAAGGTAAATTAATTAAGTATAACAACCCATTTCTGCCAGAAAGTATTAAAATCTGTCAGTTTTTTATCCTCTATTATGGTGTGTTTTAAAGTTTTAAAATATGAATGAAATAAATTTAAAAAACCTTGGATAGATGGACAGATATTCTGACAATGAACTTTATAAATATAATGATTCAGTAATGTCAGCATAGTGTTGAAGTATTCTGAATTTTCATTTTTATTTTTTTCACCAAATATAAATGATTTTGCATTGAGATTCAATTCAATGTCTTTTGCATGACATAAATGTATGAATTTTTTTAAGAATTGCTGAACAACATTACATTCCCAGATTAAATGATAAATTGTTTCCTCGTCATCTTCACAAAAAGTACAATACTTAGTGTCGGATTTACCTATTTTATACATGAGACTATTTGTAGTTAGAATATGATGATTAACTCTATATTGAAACCATTGTAATTTACAATCCTGTGTTACGACAAATGGAAGATTATAAATTGTTTTCCATTGTTTATCAGTTATTTCAAAATATCTAGCCCACTTATTTTTACCAGAAGGTTTGATAGCTGGCTTATTTAAAATATCATACATAGGTTTTGATCCTTTCCTGGTATTGATAAATATTTTGATATTAAAAGGAATCATTGGTCTTTGCATTAATCCATCTCTATAAAAATTGTATTTCTTTAAGTCTGCTAGTATTGTCTGTCTTATGCCATTGTATGTCACATAATTGATTTTAATTTTAAATTTATTTTGTAGATCCTCTAATGATAGAAAATTGTTATGTTCATCTAGTAGATCTAACACATGAGTAACGCCATTTTCATACCACAGTTTATAAAAGACAGATTGTTTTCCAATTTTAAAATTTTTATTCAACCATAAAGGTTGGTTAACATATTCATTCCAGTCTGTAATTTCAGAATTATCTTGAATTTCCCGAAAAGCATTGAATGTATCCTTCCAAAACTGATTGTGTAAACACTTATTAAAATTTGATACACACACTGATCCTGAATTTATTAGTTTATTAGTATCAATTACATTATCAAGCAAAATTTTCCATTTAGAGTTTTTGTCATTAATAATTCTCCTTATCCATGTTGATTTCAAAGCTTTTATATAACAACCAATATCAATCATTTTTAAACCACCATGTTTATATTGCTGTGTAACAACATTTCTTTTAACTTTATCAACATTTGATTTCCATAAAAAATTGAAAAGTATATTGCTCAAGTTTTTCAGAAAATTAATTTGTGGGGTTGGTAAGGATATAAATAAATGGTTAAGTTGAGATACAAGAAGTGATTTGATTAGAGTTATCCTCCCAATCGGTGTTAAGTTTCTTTTATTCCACTGATCTATAATTGATTTGATTTTAACAAGTTTTTGTCATAATTTAATCTAGTAATCTTTGCAAGATCTACATCATAATAAATTCCAAGAAGTTTAAAATTGGTTGTCCAGATAAATTCCATCTCTGGGCAAACTCTATCATTAGAATATTTCTTACTACCTATCCATACCACTTGGGTTTTTGACCGATTTATCCTTAGTCCTGACATATTAGAAAATTCTGTTATTTCCTTTATTAAAGCCTGAAGTGATTTTTCTGACCCATCTAATATTATCATTGTGTCATCAGCATACTGTGACATTAAAAATTCAGTATTTCCTATTTCAATTCCTTTAATGTCTTTATTGTTTTTAATCTTTATTGATAATATCTCTGCGCAAAGGAGAAATATATATGGTGATATTGGGTCCCCTTGTCGACAGCCGCGTCCTAATTTGAAAAAGTTGGATAAAAAACCAGCCTGGGTCACACATGAATTTGAATTACATTGAAAAGTTTTTATCCATTTACAAAAAGATTGTCCAAAATTGAAAAAATTCAGAGTTTTTTCTATAAATTTCCATGACACTGTGTCAAAAGCTTTTTCAAAGTCTATCATAACTAACATTCCAGGGATTTGCTTTAATTCAGTATAATCCATCAGATCGTATATAAGCCGTGTATTTTCTCCAATATATCTCCCAGGTATGAATCCTGTCTGATCTGAACTTATTATTTTAGGTAAAACTTGTTTTATTCTTTGTGCTATACAGCCTGATCCAATTTTATATATCACATTCAACAATGATATTGGTCTCCAGTTACTAAGCTGAAATTTACTTTTGCCTTCTTTGGGTATACATGTAATTATTCCCTGTTTTTGTGTGGAGGAGAGTTCCCCATTTTAAAACCAAAGTTTAATGATCGAACAATAAAATGACCCAGATTTTTCCAAAATACTTTAAAAAATTCTGCAGTAAATCCATCACTACCCGGGCTTTTATTATTAGACATTTGTTTTAACACATTTGATGCCTCTCTATAAGAAATCTTTCCTTCTAATAGAAGACTTTCATGTTCATTTAACTTTGGGACATTGTACTCTTCTAAAGACTCTCTAAGATTTAAATTATGATCCTCTTCTTGAGGCATGTATAATGTTTTATAAAAATTTTCCACTTCTAAGAGAATTTTACATTGTTCTGTTATCTCCACTTGTTCATTATTTTCTGATTTAATAAGTTTAGGAATTACTTTGTTTGTAAAATTTCTATTCTCAAGATTTAGAAAATAATTTGTTGGTTTTTCGCCATCACTGATCCATCTGACTCTAGACCTTATCACATTACCCATTAATTTATGTTGTCTTATTTGTTCTAATTCTCTTTTTTTCTCAGTTAATTTTTCTGTAGAAGACGCATATTCCTCTTCTAATTTCGATATATCCTGGATTAAAACTTTTTCTCTCCGTACATTCTTTTTTTTAACATAACTTCCATAAGATATTGTTTTAGCTCTTATTTCCATTAAAAGAGTCTCAAGAAATAATTGATCATTAATAATTAAATGGATTTCAGAGTTTGATATTTCATCTATGGAATTTTCTACATATATTGGAACAGCGTATTGTTTTTTAATTACATTAATGTGATTGTTTATAAGTTCAATATAATCAGGATCCTTCAAAAGAGAATTGTTGAATTTCCATAAACCTTTCCCATGCTTTATTTCATTAATTTTAAGATGTAAAACCACTGCTGAGTGATCTGATCTATAGCTTCCTAAGATGTCACAATTTTTTACACTATTTAGAAGAGAGTTGGAAAGAAGTATGAAGTCTAACCTTGCCTGTTTTAAGGGATTAGATTTCCTCCATGTAAATCTTTTGTCATCAACATGATATTCTCTGTAAATGTCCACTAAATTATATGTGTTCATTATCTCAAGTACTACTTGTCTCGCCCTAGGGTTATTCACATGCAAATAATTAGAATAGTCCTTAGCTGGATCCAAAACTAGATTGAAATCTCCAGTAATTATGACCTCATTATTTACTCTAGAAATCAAATTGGATATATTTTCAAAAAATGTTGGACAGTCATCATTTGGTCCATATATAGTTATCAATGTAATTTTTTTTCCTTCTATAGTAATCTCTAATGCCAAGTAGTTACCAGAGGTATCTAAAAACTGATCATGAACCTTAAATGAGAAATTATTGTTAAATAAAATTGCACCTCCTCTTGAATTCGACATATAGGAACTAAAATAAGCTTCATATCCCCACTCATTTCTAATGATTTGTTCGTTTTCTTCTATAAAATGAGTGTCAATAAGACACAGAATACTACATTTTTTTTGTCGAAAGTAGTGAAAGACATCTTTCCTTTTCATTGTATCATTTAAACCTTGACAGTTGACAGATATTATTCTAATTTCTGACATATGGATTATTTTTTTTTTTTAATATCAAAATTCTGCAAATTGTGTCATTTCCCTCATTATTATACACGTATATAGCTGCACTGCACAAAGAATTAGAAAAGTAAAGTAAATAGAGTATCCAAGTGTAGAAAAGATTCATTGACAATTTTGTGCACTTTAAATTGGTCGAAATTTAAGGAAAATTAAAGGTCAAATATTAAAAAAAATTGTAGCATTGTCATTTATATCCCAGTTAATGTTTACCTCACGCCTAGTTTACCTCACTATGTCACTGGATGTCAAGAAAGGATACTAAACAAAAAACCATGCGATCATACTGTATAGTTCCGGAAAAAAAACGGATTTAAAAGTTCCGAATTGGTGGCTCAGTTTAAGCCCTATACAGATTGGAGCACTAATATACACTGTATACCTAATTCACATCCACTTGATTTGCAATATTACTGACGTGCTCTTCCATAATACGAAATCGTTCCTGCCCAAGGAAGGTACCACCATTCCATCTCGTAACCACAATTCCGACGTTAACTATTTCGTTAGATTGCATGTACTTCAACAGGCGGCGACCTGCCCCATGCTCACCTCCATCCCAGTAGCTTTCCTGTAACTTTCCTGATTTGTCTATGAATCTATAAACTAAGATGCGATGATCTGCCTCCGCCGAAACAGGGTCAATGCTCACTTTTTTATAAAGCTGGTTCAACTCCTCCATCGCATGAATTTTTCTTCCTGTGGCAAAGATCTCGGAATTCTTTACCCTGGTCGGATCTGTGTATACGACGCTCACATTATCCAGTTTCGCTGTTTCCTCCGGACCGATCTTAAGCGCATCTGATATTTCCAGCTTTGGAATAGGGTCCTCATATCGATGTCCATTCGGCAAAATCACACGCCCTTTTTCAATTTTACATTTTATATTCTGCTTTCTGAAGGAGTCTGAAATTTCGTATAAACGCTTACGCTCCTCCAGAGTTGATGCTGGCTCTTGGGCTGTAATGTAGAATGGTAGTTCCACCTTTTCTGATTTTTTTCTGTTTTTGAGTGCGGAGAAGTTCATCCTTTTTGCTGCCGTCCACCAATTTACCAGTGATGGATACTGGCCTTGAATTGATCGTCCCTCTGACGCTATTTCTGTGTATTCGGACGAACTTCACCTCAACCCCAAGATATTCCTTAAACATATTAGGAACCTGATGATCCAGCTTTTCATCCGATGCGTATGCTAAATTATGAATCATAATATTGTCACGCATTGATCGCGATCTCAAATCTGTAATTTCTGACTCCATGTTCTGCATTCTGCGGTCCATGTGTATCATCATAGCACGCATTAGGTCAAGCTCTCTGCGTAATTGTGCATTCTCTGACCTCACAAAATATAGTTCATCACTGTTGCTTTCCGATTGTTCTGCGACATACTTCAAGGAAGCAGTTAGCCCAGTTTCATGATCTTCGATCAATGACGTTATCCTTGATAATTCACTCTCTACATGTTCATATTTCGGTAACTTTTTACTTATACCCTGCAACGTTTTCTGTACATTTTTAAGACCATTATCTATAGACTCAACTTTTTCCTTTTCCTTTTCCCTTTCTTCAGCCATTGATCTTTCTGCCGATTCCTCGGGTGAACTCTCTTCAGTCCTTTTGTTCCGTGAGTTGTTTACGCGTCCACCTTTACCGGCTTTAGCTTTACCAGCGTTCGAAGACATTTTTCTGTTTTTACCACTTAAGTCTGAATTTAACACAAATATTCACAGATAATCACAAAGAACACACATAAATACAATCCCTGGACAAGATTTGTAGAAAATTTTGACCTACATCCACCTTAAATCGACCAACTTTACTGTGCCGACAGTTACACGTCCATTCTCTCTGACCGATCACGTGATCCTCTTCAGTTTTCTAACACTTTTCATGTTTAATAGATAACACAGATGCCGGGATATTGTTCATCTAAAGTTATAATATTGAACACCGGGGAATGCAGCTTTCATTGTCTGTTAGCTCTGCCGACACCCGCTATTAATCCAGGACTTATTACTTGATTTAATTAATTAAAAGATTTTGTTAAGGAATAACTTTCTAATTTTTTTATTTCATCAATCGAGTGGCTTGCGTGATAATTTGCATAAAAATCGGACAGTGGACGCGGGTTCCCGTGGACGCTTATACATCTGCTACAGGTCCCGCTTCTGTCTCAAACAGTTCACGGCCCGCCCGCACATGATTTTTTTTTAAACCGCGCCTATCGATGAACTAGAACATTCATGAAGAAATAAATAGAGGGTATAACGGTATTCAATGTTTTGTATATGGAATTTTATTTTATTTCACGAGTGCCAGTGGGACAGGATTTTTTTTTATTTTCACGAGTGCGACGCACGAGTGAAAATGTTTAAAAAAAATCCTATCTGAAAATCTCACGAGTTTATTTTGAAAATGTGATCGTCTTAAATTCTAAAAACTGACTAGCTGTTAATATCAATGATGTAAAGTTTCTTGATAAGTTTCAGTTCTTTTTGAAATCTGCATATCGTTATAGAATTTAAATCGATTTTTAACGACAGGCAATGATTTCGCATGAAAGGGAAGAATCGTGCTATTTCTTTGCACGAAGTGATTTGATTTCTTTTTATATACACTGTACATGTAGGTTAAAAAACTTTTTAAACATTCATCGCATTCTCTTTGGAAATCTTTACGGCTGAAAATCCATCTTGAAATTGTAAATTTTAAAAATGAACGACATGAAGATTTGCAGTTGAATTCGTTTTTCAACATTACATTATTTCCTTATCGAATTCATACATGTACAATGTATACATGTATAGTCGATATATATTTACAAAACCATGTGTGTATGTTAATTGAGACTTAGAATTGAAATCAATCATAGAATTTAAAGTCAAGATGTTATAACGGTATATTTTTAAGTGACATAGAAAAAATCTTAATTGGTTATGTTTTCGTAGAATGACTGACTATCATTATTTACATAACAATGTGCGCAAAAATGAAAGTAGATTTAACATTACATGCCCATTGATTGTCAAGACAACATCTTCATTTAATTCACGTAAAGTACAACGGCTATAAATATAATAATGCAAGTTTTTTAACACAAAATTGTTTCCATTTAATTACTTACGTTCAACTTTGTTTTGAATCTTGTGCATTGTGTCATATGTGAATCTTACGTTTATCCTCGTTTGACGTCATCAATACATAAGGTAGGTAACTCTCCCGCAAGAGGGCGCGACTTTTTGGAATCGTGTATATTTTATGAGAATTTATTAGAACTTGAACTGAAAAAGCTGTTACATAGATTCCTTTAACTTCTTTAAAAATTTGCATATTGCTAATTTTATGGTAGACGAAAACTTCAATGTATAAATTGGCGATATTTTGACTGACATGTTCCTTAGACAATGTTTTATACAAACTTTGACTGTGGATTGATCATTAAAGAGTAATACTCGTGTGTGAAACATATGGAGATAACGAACAGTTCCATTCTATCAATACAAAATAGTAGCAGAACAAACATGGACCATGAAAAACGTCAGTCAGTATTTGACTCAATGATATATTGTGTTTCCAGACAAGATCATTGTATCAACCAAAGAACTTATAAAATTATGACTTTAAACGAATTAGCTGCAATTTTTGTTTCATCAACTTTTTTGACAAAAATTTACCTCATTTTAGTAATTGTTCAAAAGTAGAGCATCCTATTGTGTATCACATGAACATTATTATTTTGTGTGATGAAGGTATACTACTGTAAGTAAGGAAAGTTGGCGATAGGAAATTTAAAACCATTATGTATGTCATAAAGTTTGGTTGTTAGATTGCCAATGACGTCTTTTTTCAAGTATAATCTGAAACAAATATGTCAGGCTCTGTGGTATCTATAACCTCAAGCTCACCAGGAGATATCGTATCCACCTTAGGAATAGATAATACCATTGTTAATTGACAATACGTCGTCCATATATCTAAATGTTGAGGTCAAAGCAAGTAACCGTTCACGGTAGCTCAGTCGGTAGAGCGCTCGCTCCGTGATAGGGAGGTCGTGAGTTCGTATCTCGGCCGCAACTGACCTAGTCGTTAAAATGGGTAGCAACTGTTTCTTCGCCATGCGCTCGGCACTTTGAAGTGAAAGTTGCGGGTCCTTCGGATGAGACCTTAAAAACCGAGGCCCCGTGTCAGCAGCAGGCGTTGGCACAATAAAGATCCCTCACTGCTCTATGGCCCTGAGTGCCGAGTAAAGGTCAAAATTTAAAGCCCTTTACCGGCAGACGGTGACGTCTCCATATGAGTGAAAAATTCTCGAGAGGGACGTTAAAACACAATCAATCAATCAATCAAAGCAAGTGTTTTCTTCTTTTCATGCAAACGATTTTCAAAATTCTGCTTCATTTGAATACAAAGTAGGTAAGTTTATAACGGAGTGTAAATCATATAATAAAACATTGTAAAACATTAAAATTTAACTTCAAAGGCCTCTTAAATTGACCAAGTTGTATCTTTCTAATCGTTTAAATGTTTCAAGTACATAATACAGATTTTGCATTAAACCCCTGTCACACCGGGGCTGCGTCCTCACGGCGACTGCACGGCGTCCTCAAAAAATGCAAAACGCCGAGGTGATCGCAGTAGAGTCTCCTACAGTGCCGTGACAACGCGACGAGATCTCCACTGAACGCCGTAGGGTCGAGTAGGGTCTCCTAGAACGTCAGGGGGCGGCGATCACTTTGGGCATGCACAAAGTACGCGCCGTGTGATCGCGGTCTGATAAGAACGCCGTAGAAACGTAGCATAATCGCCGTAGCAGCGCGGTAAGATCTCCAACAATGTAGTGGGAGCTTCGTAGGAACGCCGTGAAGACGCACATGATCGCCGCACGAACGCAGTGATAGTAGACTGCGCTTCCATGGAGACCTCATGGAGATGTCGCAGAGTCCTTGGAGATGTCACTGCGTTTCTATCGCGTTTTTACGGCGTTTCTAATAAGATTTATCGTCTTGAGATTTGTTGGACTGCGATTACACGGCGACAGCACAGAGTCGTCACTGCGATCATTGCGCTCCCATGGCGTTTCTACAGCGTCCGTTGGCAATCACAATGCGATTTCACGGCGTTGTTAGGGCGTTGTCAGCAAGCTCACAAATTAAGAGCAATGGGATCATAATTGATCAGTAGTAATTCCAAGTTTTCCAATGTATTTGTTGCACTAAGAGTATTTAAGTGAAAACAAAAATGGAAGAGAAAATTACATCAGAACTTGTTCTGTTGTTTCATTCAAATTTTGTAGAAAACTTTTCAGCGTTTTTATTTTTTTTACATTCATAATATAATCAAAGAAAATCTAACAACACATCTGAACCGATAAAATTGAAAAAAAGGAGTTTGATCATAAAACTATTAATAATTAAGTACTGAATTATGTAAATAGAATATTTTTAATTAATAAGAATATTTTCTTGGCATAATTAGAAGTCTTTTCATCGTGTAACTTGAATCTTTGAACAAAAATGTTTTACATTCCTTCAGAATTTAAGTCAATGAGTGTAGAACGCATTGTAAACGTATCGTAAACGCAGCCAGCGCAGTGAGAACGCCGTGAAAACGAGGTTAAAACTCCTAACGCGCCGTAAAAACTCCGCGGAAGCGCAGTCAATCGCCGAGAGATCTCCGTGGGCACGCAGTAGAACGCTGTGAGATCGCCGTAGAATCGCGTCTGTCGCCGCAGGGACGCCGTGACATCTTCATATTATGAAAATTTTACAGAAATTTGAGTATTTTCCCTTCGATTCCACGGCGATTTAATAGATTTAACAACGCCGTAATGACTCCGTGTGAACGCAGCTTGGTGTGACAGGGCCTTTACTAGTACATTTTTTTCACATGAAGTTACACTCAGAAGAAAGATAACTCCTCCTGACAAGTTTGTTTATTTTCTTACAACAACATACAGCATTGTGATATTCTGACTAAGGAAGCGTTAAGATGTTTTCTAAGATGATTTAAATAGGTATGATACTTAATATTATTTTCATATTCATCTCGTCTTAAAAATTTAATGTTGTGATTATAAATCGCTGTTCTTTTATTCTCATTCTTAAAATTTCTTTATATCATTATCTGACATCAAAAAATTCTGAAAAATAAGCAGTGCTTTATACTTTAAATTATTTTCCATGTGGCTCTAATGTAAGAAAGATATGGAGGATATGGCGATAACGAACAATATTCGATCTCAAAGTCCATAAAACAATACAAAATAGGCGCAGAGGAAACATGGACCCCCAAAACATCTGAGTTGGGATCAGTTGCCTTCGAGGAATGAGCATCCCCTGCTGATGACCTGTCACACCTACGATGTGCTCCTTGTCATGATCGTTAAATAACGGAAAATATCCGTTGTTAATTCAGAGTATTAATAATGGACAAGCGATGAGTATGAAAAACGTCAGCATTTGATTTAATGATAAGTTGTATCTGCTGACAATGTCAATGTATCGACCATAGAACTTGCAATATGATGACTTTAATCGAGAGGCTGAGATTCTTGTATCATCAACTAGCTTGTAAATTATTAACCTCGTTTTAAAAATTGTTCGGACATAGAGTACACTCTTGATATCGAATTAACTGAGATATATACACTCCGTATGCAGGTGATGATTGTATATTTCTGTATATGAAGTGGGAGTTGACAATAGAAAAGGTAAAATCACCACAAAAATTATCTTAATTTCTACACTGAAATTAAATTATAAGGAAGTTATACGATATAACATAATTTGGGGCAGTTTCTATCAAATTTGAAAAGAACTACACATCTCTATCTCACACGTTTCAGACTATAATTAATAATGGGAAAAAAATTCTGAAATTAAATTCGATAAAAAAAATTTTTATACTACATGGTCATATACACAGAAATTAATTGTCTTTACACCGGATGGTTGACCAGACGAACGGACCTCAGAATCAATTGGTGTCCTTTTTTGGGTCATGGCAATTCGTCATGTGAATTTTGATTGCAAAAATTGAGAATCCTCTCGAGATATTACAGACAGTTATAAAAACAGACGGATGAACGGACGGACAGACAGACAGACGGAAATTAAAATCCCCTACTTTCAGCAGGGGACAACAAAGCAAAAGTGATGCATTTTTACCATGCATACGGCATTCATTTTTTAATACTATATCTATAATCCATAGTCTATAAGACCAACTTTTCAAAAGTTTTTTTTCTTTTCTTACAAATGGCAATTGAATTTAATCATGTAATTTTAATACGTAATATCGCGATTACCTCGCAGTTATCGTTTGCTGAAGAAGCACAAATTTTCGTGGGGATAAAATTTCGTTGATTTATCATCAAAAATAAATTTCTAATATTATTACATGTATATGCCAGGTTCTTCTGCTAAATCGTTGACCAAAAGTTTAATTTCATCCAACGCTGCTATGTTTTGCTTGCATGCAAAAGGAAAACAGAGTAGAAAGCACCAAATGGTTCATTTAAATTGTCTTCCTTAATGATTATGCAAAATGCTTACTAAAACTTCAACTCAGATATTATGGGCACTTATGTCACTTAAATTCCAGAGGTCTACATCTCCATTATTTGCGATGAACAGAAAAACCTCGCTACACTCCATTTCGCTCCGACAGAGACATCTATACACACATCTGCTGAAGCCAGTATTCTTCATTTCACCATCATACGTCAATTTACAAAAGTTGAAGTCACCATTAAATCCTTTCATCGAATTCGAGACTGGAAAAGATACCTGTAAATAAAGATAAAATACATTTAATTCTGTATCTTTTGTTCTTTCAAAATTGAGATATAGGAACACATTAATGTATCTTACCATATACTCCTTATAGTAATAATTATTTAAACCTAAAGATCATCTTTAAAACCTTTTCACCATGCATTTGGCACGATATTCCTTTGCCAGTCAGAGTTATTTCGAATTCCGATGCATTAATTCCAAACCAAGATGTTTGAATTCTAGTCCAAAACAGCGGAGGAAGGTTGCCCTTGTTAGGCAGAGTCAAACAGGTGTTGTTGTCATTGTCAAATAACACGTGAAGTTGTCCAATACGTCTTTTGTGTTGGTCGTTAAACACTTCGGGAAGTTTCAACGTTAGTTTATATTTGTTCGTCAAATTTCCTATGCTTACAAACATGACATGGTTGCTGCAACATTTTATTTTATTATACTTTCATGTTAAATACTAAAATCTGATTTGTTTAGACGCAGGTAACAATCCGTTCGATTACCCTGAGCCTTAGCAACACACGTGACAACGGGTAACACAACGGTAATGCCACATGCGTGGAAATTATGCGCGTACGGTTCACCGTAGAATTCTCAAAACGTCAGTTGCGCGTTTGAAAGAACCGGAATTAACTTGACGTCAATAAAAGCTTGCATCCGATATAGCTTACTTGAAAACAACAAACGACAGACGATACATGCTTGTGAGTGTAGGAAACATGCTTGTGAGCCAGAAATAACGAAACTTTATATGACAAATGACTCGAATTCGAGTATCAAACAAACAATTAGGAGATCAGTAAACCGGTGAGTGTGAAAGCTTTTTACACATGAACGTAACGCGTAAAGACGATCGACGGTTTTTTTGCTGACGTCCTAAATCAATAAGACATTCAGTATAATAAAATAAATGGTGCCTGTTTTGTAGGGTAACATTTGAAATTGACACCCCAAGGAAAACCATTGTCAACCGACGCGTCAGACCATTGTCAACCTCCGCTGACGCGTCGGTTGACAATGGTTTTCCTTGGGGTGTCAATTTCAAATGTTACCCTACAAAACAGGCACCATTTATATATTATCAGGATCAATATATATTTCGATTGATAGATTTATCAAATGAGAAGTCCCAGATAGCAGAATGTTATTGGACCTTTGTTGGGCCAACAATGCTCCTTATGTTGGGCCACCGTTTGCATTCAACATTGGGCCATCGGTAATTTGCTCATCGGCCCTTAATCAAACCAACTTGTTGGCTTATTGTTGGGCCAATGTAACAGTTAATATTGGGCCACTGTTGGGCCAATGTATTATTTCAATATTGGGCAAACGTCATTTGTGTACAATTGGGCCATTGTAAGCAATTAATGTTGGGCCATCGGTAATTTGCTCATCGGCCCTTAATCAAACCAACTTGTTGGCTTATTGTTGGGCCAATGTAACAGTTAATATTGGGCCACTGTTGGGCCAATGTATTTTTTTCAATGTTGGGCAAACGTCATTTTTGTACAGTTGGGCCATTGTAAGCAATTAATGTTGGGCCATCGGTAATTTGCTCATCGGCCCTTAATCAAACCAACTTGTTGGCTTTTTGTTGTGCCAATGTAACAGTTTATATTAGGCCACTGTTGGGCCAATGTATTTTTTTCAATGTTGGGCAAACGTCATTTTTGTACAGTTGGGCCATTGTTAGCAATTAATGTTGGGCCAACGGTAATTTGCTCATCGGCCCTTAATCAGACCAACTTGTTTGCTTATTGTTGTACCAACGAACGGACATTATTGAGCCATTGTTGGGCCACTTATTCTTCCATTATTAGGAAAACATCTTTTTTGGGTCAACGTTGGTTTGTATCTTATTGGCTCTCCATTATGACAACTCATTTGCTCTTCACTGCTGGCTATTTGTCCTCAAAATTGATAAACAAATATATACAATAAGGTTGTACTAGTTTTGTAGTACAGTTTAATGGTAAAAGTCCTTTAATACTACCGGGGGTATCTATATATGCTATTTATGCTTGATTAATAGTTTAATACATATTCTCAATACCTCATAGAATTGCCATCAACAAGTATAGCATTGTAAGTACATGTAGCTCTACATTAATTAAAAAACTGAGGAAAAAGAAATCAAAATATAAAATTGAATTATAACATACTATAATTTTATTGCTCAGTGCATGAAGAAAACATTAATAAAGAACTAAAAGTTGGTGCTCACGTCAAGCGATACATGTAGGGTTACATGACTGTATACTCCCTCTTTGCTGTAAATTTATGCACAAGTTAAGTAAATTACAGGTATCAATAAGCACGTCTAACAAATAATCAAAACCCCCTGTTCTTAAAATAATACTAAAATGAATCCTGTCATTTTGATTACTTACACAAAAATGTTTCTGGCATCTGTATCGTGTTTGTTACCGACAAACAGACACAGAAAAGGGTAGAACTACAGGTATGTCACACTATATTACAGAAAAAAGTTAGGTACTGCCACTTTCCATCTGATCCCTCTCCTAAGTCTCTTCTTCTCTCTCCCGAGTCTCCTCCTCCCCCTTCTTTTCTTCTCTGTCCGTTTCTTCCTCCCCCATCCCTGTCCATGGCATACCTTAGCTATTCTTTGATTGTGTTCTCAATGTCTTTTTAGAATCTCCAGTAGCACTAAAATTGTAGTATTTGGTACTTAATACATTTGTTACTTTTTCAGTAAAGAGTATTTATACATACGATTAAATTTACAAGTATATCACAATATGTTTAAGCTGTCAATTAAGGAATAACCGTCTTTTTTTATTTCATGGTGTGATTAAGTGATTAGCTTGCGTGATGAAGGCATTTATGCATAACATTTCTACGCTTGATCATCATCATCACAACGATTTTGATTCAATGTTGCTCCATATAAATGCATGTATTGAAAATTTATCGTTACACTGAACAAATTTTAAATGAAAGAACCCAATTTATGTTAAGTACTGAATTAATTTTGTTTTAACTTCAACAAGTTCAACATTTTCAAAATGTTTGATCATGTACTCGTCGTTATGTGTATATAAGTAAATTAAGTGGTAGACTTCTGAAATGCATTCTACTAGACACAAATTTCAGTCTAAATAAGGGGCAAATTATTTATTGTTTTAACTGTATCAAAACACGTTTATTATTTTATACTTTCAATTATTTTTTTTGTATAGAAACAAAAAAAATTTAATCACTGATAATTTATTTTGTTTTGATAGATTATAAGAATTTATTTTAGCTAGCTTGTATTTTCAAGTAGGATTGGTTGTAGATTTATTTCTGATTGTACAGACGATCAGATTTGTTAATATACAGATTTGTAACAATTAATTGTTTATACACATTGGCCCAATTTTGGTCCAATATATCGGGCCAACATTAGGCCTAGGAGTAAAATGACACTGGGCAAACGTCATTTGCCAACATCGGCCCAATGTTCTTGTTGACGTTTCGCCAACAATGTAGCATTCATTGGGCCAATGTTGGCGCAACGTTGGGCCAATATCTGTAGAAATAACACTCTACATTGGGCCAACATATCGGGCTAACATTGGGCCGATGAGCAAACTTATATTGGGTCAAAGTCATTTGCCAACATTGGCCCGATTTAACCAACTACATTGGCACAACGTTGGCCCAATGTTAGCATGCTATCTGGGGTACAGCGTTGACCCAACAGCACCTGGCCTCTGCATTCCCCGTGTCTGATTTACACAAATTTGTACATGATATCGTTTAAAAACTAAACGTTAATTCAGCTGTGCCGAGGCAAACATATATAAATACTTACAAAGTGGATGCAGGTATGCAAGGTTTCAGTCTCATTACGCTCGCTCGTGTCAGATTAAAAATGGCGCGGTTATTACAAGTAGCCCGGTTGTTGTCTACCCATGATGCTCAGTCAGATTCATGGTATATTGGGCCAACGTAGGGCCGATGCCAATCCCCAAACAAACATTTTCTCTCATGATAATAGTTTTATCATATCATGCAAACAGTTAGCCCAACATTAGCGCACCATTATATACAACCAGCTATCAATATTCCATGTTGGGCCATCGTTGGCCCAATCAAGGTAACCCAACATAGATAACAGAACCATAATGTAAGATTGGGCCAACGGTGTTCTGCTATCTGGGAATAATTACAAATAAATAAGCATAAACACGATTCAAAAAATAGAATAAAACACTCTTTGGTGCTGTGATCACTTAAGTGCAAAGTTAAAATGTTGAAAGTCCTCTTAATTATTTCAGAATGTGCCAACGTTGTCCCACCGTAAAGCTCAGCAGCTATAATTATAAAAAAAAAATTAACACCATCAATTAGCTGGCAGTGTTGGCCCAATAAAAAATCTCATCTCTAAAACACCTAAACAAAATAACACTTGTGTGTATTACAAACATTGTGCCAACATTAGGCCAACATAATGCTACCAACTTGATAAGACATTTTCTTTAAGGGTGTATTAGAAACATCGGGCCAACGTTGGTCCAACATACTATTTCAACTTGATAAGGCACTTTCTTAAAGCGTGTATTACAAACATTGGGCCAACGTTGGGCCAACATACAACTACCAACTTGATAGGACACGTTCTTTAGGGGTGTATTACAAACAATGGGCCAACATTGGGCCAACATAATGCTACCAACTTGATAAGACATTTTCTTTAAGGGTGTATTAGAAGCATCGGGCCAACGTTGGTCCAACATACTATTTCAACTTGATAAGGCACTTTCTTTAAGGGTGTATTACAAACATTGGGCCAACGTTGGGCCAACATACAAATACCAACTTGATAGGACACGTTCTTTAAGGGTGTATTACAAACAATAGGCCAATATTGGGCCAACATAATGCTACCAACTTGATAAGGCACTTTCTTTAAGGGTGTATTACAAACATTGGGCCAACGTTGGGCCAACATACAACTACCAACTTGATAGGACACGTTCTTTAAGGGTGTATTACAAACAATGGGCCAACATGGGCCAACATAATACTACCAACTTGATAAGACATTTTCTTTAAGGGTGTATTAGAAACATCGGGCCAACGTTGGGGAAACATTCTACTTCCAACTTGATAAGGCAATTTCTTTAAGGATGTATTACAAACATTGTGCCAACGTTGGGCCAACATACAACTACCAACTTGATAGGACACGTTCTTTAAGGGTGTATTACAAACAATGGGCCAACATAATAGTACCAACTTAATAAAACATTTTATTTAAGGGTGTATTAGAAACATCGGGCCAACGTAGGGGAAACATTCTACTTCCAACTTGATAAGGCAATTTCTTTAAGGATGTATTACAAACATTGTGCCAACGTTGGGCCAACATACTACTACAAACTTGAGAAGACACATTCTTTAAGGGTCTATTACAAACATCGGGCCAATGTTAGGCCAACATACTACTACCAACTTGTAAATACACTTTCTTTAAGGGTGTATTACAAACATTGGTCCAACGTTGGGCCAACACCAGGATCCTTTCTTCCTTGGAAACTAAAGTGAATGGAAATTGCTTACGTTGGACCAACGTTGGGCCAACATAGGAATTCCGTCATGGTCGACAAGGTTGACTTGGTAACATTGGTCCAACGTTGGCCCAACGTTGTTCCCCCAACACTAACCATACAACCTTAAACAAATGTTGGCCCAACATAGTCATGCTATCTGGGGTGTTTATTTTGGCGGAATTTATGTACTTCATGTGTACCATGGCAAAGTTCTGAACCGTAGAATTTTCAGTTTTATTATACGAAACATTAAAATGAAAGCAAAATATAGTTTTATAAACACTTTTAACAGATATTTTTCTTATAACAATTGTTGCTTCCCCTGTGCCGCTTTCTTCCTGTGTTCACAAACTGAAATTGAAGGACTCTGTTCTGTTTGATGGTGTATCTATCAGTAGTGTTAGAAAGGTATTACATAGAGGATTGATTTCGTGTGAGTGGCTTTCATCAAACCTTATTCTGACCATTGGCAAGTCCTGCAAAAAAATATAAAAAGTAACCACTCAGACCGACACATTTATAGAAGAGAAAAACTTGACAGAGAGATATATATAAGAGTATAAAATTACATATCCTAAAATGTATATTGAAATATTTCAAACTAGAAACAGTTTTACACTCAGACTGATCTTTCAAAGAAATTACAAATTTATTAGCAAATAAAGAAAGAAATATTAAGATTGACTAGAAAATAAATAGTTATTGTACTAAAAGAAAATAGTTCTGGTATAGCAGTTGAATATGTAAGATAACCGGTACTACATGTCTTGGTAACATCATGTAAATTTAAAATCATAAACAGAAGGATATGTAGATTACGAACAGTATTCAATCTCAAAGTCCATAAACAATACGAAATAAGAACAGGGCAAACATGGACCTCCGAAACATAAGAGGTGGGATCAGGTGTCATGGAGGAGTGAGCATCCCCTGCCGACCGGTCACACCCGCCGTGTGCTCCTTGTCATCATCAGGAAATAACGGAAAAATCCGTCGTCAATTCAGTGTATTGATAATGGACTAAAAATTGGTATGAAAAACGTAAGTAAGCACTTATTAACTCATGATCAGAAAAAGAACAGCATACATTTGTCTTTGTTGCATTTGTTCTCACAATGACGGATGTATTCCATGCGTCTGTCTCATTCAATAATATACTAATTCCAACGCTGTGAGTCATTTCTTCTTCATCTGATTTGGCCAGAAATACACCGGCCTCAAACTCTATGACATCATTTTCAGAGACGTTAGTAGAATCGTAGTAATCTAAACAAGTAAATATAACATGTTTGTACTTGTGTCTCATATTTCTGATTAATTTTCATATTTTCAGGAAACATTCTTTGATTTGTACATATAGACGTGTATATATGTCATTACATATGAATAAAATTACAATGTACATAGTATACAACTTCCTGTAAAAATGTGAATGGTATGTAACTATTTTGAAGGAATGCAAAAATCCTAAGAAATTTTCAGTTGTCAACCAAATAGTGTAATATCTTGATGAAATGTGTCCAAGTCAAAGATGTAAATGTTGTAGATTGTGTGATCGTGTGTACATTTTTGTGACATCTATCTTGAAATTTTGTGTATTCCTTTTCATAATTATTTTTTACTTATTCATATTCTTGGTGTTTGATTACAATTTTTCTATTGAATATGATCTTTTTTAATAAAAAGAACAGATTTAGATAAACAATTTTAATCTGAAAGTAACCCCAAACAGTCATTTAATAATCAAATTCTGTGTAAGTGCAAAAGGTCAAGAATATTAGCCGGTAAATTACCTATCTCTCATTAGTTAGAGAGGAAAGGTATATATTTTAATCACTTAATCACTTTTAATAATCATTTTGGTATGTTCTTCATCATATTAAAGTTTGAAAACATTGTGACAAAGACTTCTGAAAAATATTGACAAATTTAGGGTCGAAAATTGACTACAAATAATAGAGCTCATTTACCTATATTTTCTTAAATGTGAAATAACCTTTTATGTCGATGGAATGAAAAAGAATTTATTATTGAAAAATACTGTTCAATACTGTTCAGTTAATAAAGTCAACGAACGACAATCTTTAAATAAGTATTTTTGAGATTTTTCATATTCTCTTTATGACAAGTACCCCTAAAAATGACTGAAAATGTGTAGTCGCAGTATGTAAATACCATTCCATGTTTCGCAGGCTGCACTGCATTTAATAACAAGGAAACATGTCATGTGCTTTTGACTGATTGATAAGCGAGTGCTAATATATCATTTTGAAAAGTTTGAAAATCTTGTGACAAAGACTTTTCCGACATAAGTTATACTTTAAGAAACACTCTGAATAACTTCTACCTCAATCCCCATACACCAACACTTACACTTATACGTATAGAGCAGCCCGGGCTCAGTTATGATTACATATAAACAAATCACATTATTACAATTTACACGTACTTAATAAGCTCATTGTTTAGTTTGTATAGTAATAGAGCCGTTTTATAAATTATGTTAAATTTTACGCGTTTTAATTTCGGGGGTTTTTAAAACTCGAACAAATAGCAGCACGTAAAGAATACCCGTTATACGGTATACATAAATCACATTAGTACAATTTACATGTAACTAATTAGCTCATTGTTCAGTTTGTATAGTAATATAGAAGTAGGATGACTCATTAAAACAACTCATTGTCAGCTTGTATAGTTAGTAAACTGAACATTTATGCAGCATAATGAAAGTAACATCATGAGTGGAAAATAAGTTACATCAAGAGCTGATCAGTGAAGATTGGTTTAAGCACATAGGTCTCTGGTTACTTAAAAGATGGTAAGATGCAAAACACACAGAATCATATTAACCATGCTCATTTTTTTTAATAAGGTTTCAAAGCTATAATTTTTAATAATGCAAAGAAATTTCTAAGAAAAAGCAATATAAAAAAGGTCTAATACATGTATACGAAGTACAAGAGAAGGAACAAAATAGAAAAGAACATTTAATTAAAAAATATGATTTGATAAAATTAGTAAACTTTGTAATTGAAAATTAAAAAGTCCTCCTCATTCGGAAATTGGGAGTAAGTGTATATGGTTTGCATAGTTATAATTTCATTCGTTGAGGATTATCATTAACATGTTCATGTAAAAATAGAAGACTAATATAGATAATATTCAATAAAACACATGACAACATTTTTTGATATAATGTTTTAAAGAATATTTACATGTAATCGGCATTACGAATATTACCACTTATACGAGCCTGTCTCGGATAAGTGAGTTTATTTCAGTAACCCTATGTCCTTCCATTCCGGATATATTAAGCCCATACAGATATATAATTATATGAACCTTTAGTCCAAGCCTATCAATCCGGAAAATTTAGGCCATTTACATGTACTAGTCTAATACTTAGTTGTTACCTCCTCTTCCTTTCTTGATAAATCGATAAAACGGTAAGGTCATGGAAAATTTTGTGAAGTTGAATTGTTGCAATATTTTAATTTTCCAAATGAAATAAGGTTGATTTCATGGGTAACTATCAAGGTTTGTAATTTCAAGCCAAAGTAGACGCGTCGATGGTGTAATTTTACCTTGGATTTGGCCCGAGATTTATTTGCTAAGATCACGTCGATGGAATTTACACACATGGTTGATCTCATAATCTGAACTATAGAAACAGGAATAATAAATATATGGGAGTCAAAGCATAGTTTAACGTAAGTAATTATTTTTAGGAAAAAAAGTTAAACAATCCCCGATTCGTTTTTTTTTTTAGGGGTGGGGGGGGGGTCAAGCGCAGAAATATTAAGTCAGGCATACAAATCCATTTTAAGTTTTGTTTTCCTATGTAATGAAGTATGAAGAAGGTATTTACATATTTAGCCAACATTTAATAGTCTTTAAATGGCATTGTCTAATAAACATTCACGAGAATTGCGTCATTGTCACTTAAGCTGTTAAGCAGTAATCAAAGTACTGAAAGTACTAAGAGGATGTTGGTTAATATCATCATTATTTTTGAGTCATTTGCAGTTTGGTATCGTTTCATTTCCTTGCTGGTCTAGGAAAACAATTTGATAAAATGCATAAAGGCTTACACGAAAATATTTTTTTTTTGGGGGGGGGGGGTTATATGAATTAATTTTTCCACAAAGAAAAGGGGGGGCTGGGAGAGGGGGTTCGAAATGAAGATAAGCAATGGTGTAACCCTGGGAACTGTCCACCTGGTCAATGGTGGTATAAAAAATACAACTTTAGAGTCAGAAATATCTGATTATTTTTTTAGGGTGAGCTGAAAAAGGCGCTAATACAAGAGAGCTGTAAATTTGGCTTCATAAACCTTAGAGTAAAACAGCAATAATTAATCATTCATTTGCGTTAGACTAGATATGTTGAGTTCAGCCAAAAGCAAGGAGTAAATTATATTTGTATAAGACGCACTAGGGTGAGAAGTGTAACTTCTTTCTCAGGCTGTCTCAATCTTTATACTGGTCGGAGGTCCTTTAAAAAATGAAATTAAAATTCACAAATTTACAGGAAAATAAATCAACCTTTTATGATTGAGTTTTCGATAACTTTTGATAGGAATGACTGGGCTGCAAATTAAATCTTGTTAACAAGCATTTAAATAGAAATATACATAATTTCAATCTCTAATAGGACTAAATTTTTTACCCTTAAATGTCGATCAAGTACATAATACTCGGACATTATATTAAAGCATTTTATAGTCAAAAAGGATTGCCCAGGAAATAGAAAATTCACTAACTATGCAGTACTTAAATTAATTAACAAAGATTGCAGGGGGGGGGGCGCATTTTAATTAAATAAAAGTTTAAATAGAAGATAATTAAAATTATATGCTGTGGTGGAAAGATGAATTAAAACATTAGAACTGTAATGATGATTAAAAACAACATTTTTAATCAAATTTTTTAATTACCCAGTACACATGAAGTTTAAAATAAGAGGGAAATAATTCTTACCAAATTTTAAGGTCATAAATTAAGACACTTTACAACCTTACATGCTAATAGTAATAAATGAGAGTTGTGTTGAAATAAATAAAGTATTTAACAGTAACACATCTCTAATGTATGCAGTTACACAAAGCTATAACATACTCCAGACTCTATATCTCAGAATTTAACTAATTTCAATATTCAAAGTAGTTGTACATACCAATCCATTGTCATTTACACATAAGTTGTTCATTACCCACCAGCTTATCTGAACTAGTTTGCAAGTGTGACTGATCGTATAAGATTAAGAGGCATTGTTTAGGAAGTTCTCAAGTAACATAAACCAACTAAAAGGCCAATAAAAGACGTGCCTTTGCTTGCTTTTGTCATACATTATAACCTGTTTCAGAGTGCATAACCTTCAAAATTCAACTGCCAAAATTTAATGTAAAGAATTTTATATTGTAGATTATGCACCAGAACAAAAAAATCAACAGATTGATGTTGAGGCTGCATACAAAATCCTTTAATTTTTCATAATCATAAAAACTCTTAAATAATTATATTGTGCCACTTGTATTGGATAGGATTATATACAAGGTCACATAATTGATAAGGCACAAGTTTTATCATGATTGATTAGATAAGTTTTACAAAGCAGTCTTTTGGACAGGGATACCCCCATTTTAGTAATATCAATACATCTAAAGTAAATTTGTACAAAAATAAAAACAATTCCTTTTTAGTGTTAAGGCAACTAAGAATTAGGAGTATCACTCTGTATGTCAGCATACAATGACCTAGCTTAAGTTAATCAAACTTGCAGATGACAAATATTAATTTTCGCATAAATATATACCAAATTCCATATGCTCAACAATCTCAAGTAAACATAACAAATGCATGTATAAAATAATTTAAAAAATATTTGTATTCGTATAAGTTAGGATTTTCCTTAATTACCAAATATGCATTTCAAGGTTTAAAGTCGAGGAAGTTAACTTGATATAAATTACTATTACCATCATTTCTGAGAGGAAACTCTTCTCTTCGAACAATATTTTTTGGTCAACATTCTTACAAATCTTGTTTTTTGTTTTAATTGAGTTAAATTGCACTGTTGACAAGATGAAATATAAATCTAAAATATACGGTTCCTTTAATCGAAGCTTTATATGAGAGGTTGAATGGGACGTTTGGCTCAACACCCTTTTTAACTGAAATTGCCGGCGGGTGTAGACAGTATTGGATAGTTTATAAAACATATTGGTCATTTTTGTAGGATAAATATTAAATCTCGCTCACTTCAATTACTGAAGCAGATACTACACATTAGAATGCTACAGGGAGGACAAGGTTATTATAATTTTGAAAATTGCTGCTTTTCAAAAGCCTATTGTTTAAACATTAATAAATGCACAGTGGATCCCGTTTAATCCAATAGTAAGTTTGTCAGCCTTCTGGTATCAGAATAGCCGAATATTCGAATAGTGGGTTGCTCCATTTCAAGTCCAAATATTAGGCCTACCAGGTGTTCACCTATTTTTACACTCTTTACTGGTCTTCTATTTTTTCCCTATTACTAATCGATAGTTGGTTCATAAATGGTGAAGTACTAAAGAAGGGTCTTAATTATATAAGTAATATAGATAGGTATATAAAAGGATCGGTTGGGATGGGGGGGGGTATTAGGACACGTACACATTGTTATTGTTAAAAGTAGCTTAGTACATTAAGCGAAGAAGTGAAACCATGACAGTATCTTGTCCTGTTCCAATTTTGGTTTGTTTCAGTACAAAATCCTTTAAGACAACTATAAGCAACACTTGCAAAGATAGTCATTTGTTTCTAAGTTCTATAGAACTTTGTCACTCAAGGAAACTCGGTAAGAGGTGTTTTAATGATTTAAAAGCCATAAAAGAGTTACAGCCTTTTAGGTAATTCAAATAAGTAACCAGTGGAAAAATACAGTGTCGGTAAGTATCAACAATGTTAGAGGAAATAGTAGTTGTTATATACGGACAAGTCATTGGCTCCTTTTGTAAATCTTGTGTAATCACTTATTCTGTAAATTTTTATTGATGAATGAGCAGGCCCTGGTCGACGGTGACCATTTGCGTTGAGGTACTGCCGCCGTCACCATGGTTCTTGGCACCCCATTGGTGGCGGTTGCAGTTCCATGATTACTCGTAGTAGACACGAGTAGTCATGGCCCTTGCATGTGGCGTATTCCGTCGCACCTCAACGCAATTGGACGAGTGCAACACATATTCTTACGCTCATTCCATTGTTTATTGACTTGATTGATATTTGAATTGATTGATTGATTAATAATTAATTGATTGACAAGTAATTGACTTGAATGATATTTGAATTGATTGATTGACTTATTGATTAATAATTGATTGATTGAATTTGATTGATTATTGCATTGGTGACGTTCTTGCACTTGTGACCTACCCAGTGCATGATCCGCCCGATTTGGGTCGTCACATTTGTTGTATTGATTGTTGATTGTGGGGCAGCCCTGTGGTAGCCCCAGCAAATTGATCACCGCGGCCAGAAGCGCCATATTAAACAAGCAAAATAACATCCATATTGTTTGTTTGATTTATAGGGAATCTGAAATAATACCACTTATACGAGCCTGTCTCGGATAAGTGAGTTTATTTCAGTAACCCTATGTCCTTCCATTCCGGATATATTAAGCCCATACAGATATATAATTATATGAACCTTTAGTCCAAACCTATCAATCCGGAAAATTTAGGCCATTTACATGTACTAGTCTAATACTTAGTTGTTACCTCCTCTTCCTTTCTTGATAAATCGATAAAACGGTAAGGTCATGGAAAATTTTGTGAAGTTGAATTGTTGCAATATTTTAATTTTCCCCACCCACCCTCCTCTTGTTTTAGAACAAATACTGCTGTTCTTGTTATGTCATTGTAGCTGAAGACTTCCTGCTTGGCCTGTGTCCACAACATCCCATGTCGCAGTGATAATTGTGTGCTCCAATATTCTTCAATTGTGTCCTGTTTGGTCCAGTGTCTTCATCAACTTGTGTTGCATTAGTGAATTCTGTATGATTGCGTATTCTTCAAAGACTGCCTGTTGGGTACAGAGTTCACATCAACCAATGTCGCGGTGATGAGGTCTCGTTTCTACCTATACCGTGATGACTACCTGTTTGGGATTCCGCATCAACCAATGTCGCGGTGATGAAGTCTCTCTGTTTTACCTATACCGTAATGACTGGCTGTTTGGGATACCGTCCATTTCAGCCTTGTCGTGGCTGCAATTCCTAGTGTTTGCGTATTCCGTCGCACCTCAACGCAATTGGACGAGTGCAACACATATTCTTACGCTCATTCCATTGTTTATTGACTTGATTGATATTTGAATTGATTGATTGATTAATAATTAATTGATTGACAAGTAATTGACTTGAATGATATTTGAATTGATTGATTGACTTATTGATTAATAATTGATTGATTGAATTTGATTGATTATTGCATTGGTGACGTTCTTGCACTTGTGACCTACCCAGTGCATGTCCGCCCGATTTGGGTCGTCACATTTGTTGTATTGATTGTTGATTGTGGGGCAGCCCTGTGGTAGCCCCAGCAAATTGATCACCGCGGCCAGAAGCGCCATATTAAACAAGCAAAATAACATCCATATTGTTTGTTTGATTTATAGGGAATCTGAAATAAATTGTGTGTGCACAGTTTACGAGGGTTGTCCGTAAAGTTCGTGGACAAGCTAAAATTTAAATAAAAGTTGCATCATTGATATATGTTTTTAACATTTATCTAATTCTTAACAAAATTTGAATTGAAAAATGTAAAGTTATATTCAATATCAAATGTTTGGTTATAATTATGACTTCGTAATTAGACTAGGAATGGAGACCCGGAGCACCGCAATTTTTTTAATTGAAATAATATTTATCGCTTTATAAATTTCATTTGTATTTTATTAACCGCTGCAGATATCTGGATTAATTTTACATTATGAGGTTGACAAAAGTTAACACGCCAAACCTGCAAAATTTGAAAGTTCAAAGTTTCAAAATGACTGAGCAATCAAAGTTAGAACATACTAAGACAGGATCGGAATTCTTCAAAAAAGGGACGTTTTCGGAATAGTTGGAGCAGTGAGCTTTTATAAAATTCTGCATAGACGTCGGAAAAACACCTAGAGACCAATAAATGCCGTAAACAATAGGGAAAACATAGTAAAAAAAGACGTTCACTAATATTTAAGCGGCCTATATAATATTTTCGGACGAAAAAACAGTTTTGCAGAATGAAATGCATGAAGGAAAACCATCATTGAGAGATTGCAGTGCTGTAAAAATGAATTCGTAACGTGACTTTGCCGTATTTCCGTAAATGAAATCTTTTTACGCAGAGAGAGGGTGGGTGATTTCAAGATATTAGACAGACATTGTTAAATATTATTTTACGTATGAAACTTGAACGTTTTGTGCACATTTTAATGACTGATTAAAGCGACATAGAAATGTATTGAGTTAAACGGCGACTTTGTTTAGAAAAGTTACATGTACTCGTATTAAAGCTTTTGACGTCGGGTAACGTCATGAATTTTCGTTTTAGTGCTCCGGGTATGAGTGTGTGTCCGTTTTGTATCTGATAAAAATATAATATATTTGTGCTTTGTTTTGTTTTTTTTTTTTGAAAACTTGCATATTAATAAAATGAAACGTACTGAATGAAAATCATATATTCATATATTTTATCAATGTTTGTCAGTAATTATCAATGCTGTCCACGAACTTTACGGACAACCTTCGTATTCAGCTTAGGTATTCGTTGTACAGGTATACGAGTTAAAAGCGCCAATATGTAAATTTAAACATAAGGGAACCCTTCTATTAATAAAAAACTTACTTTATATACCCAGCCATCCCCCACCCATGAAAAAAATTACTATTATGGGTTTTGGGAGGAAACGCTGCCATACAAGTTACGCAACATTTACTTGTAGTAGCTCCTAATAAGAGGATTGTCCGGTAAAATCGTGGACAAAGCGTTTTTCTAAAAAAAAAAAATACTTGACACACTCAACTGATTTTTTCAGCAAGTGTTTATTTATCATATTTAAGTGCATCTTGTTTTATATATATATATATATATAAAATATATACCAAAATAACGATTTTATTATGCTTGAATGTGCACAGGGTACGGTCCTACGGCGCATGAACAATAAACAAGGCTTTTATAAGAGAATTCACGAGTGTTATTCTCGAAATGGAAGTTTTCAATAGATAAGATTTGGGTAAAATTATCGTATTTTTAATTCACTTTTTATTGTTTCGTTTTTTTGAAAATGTCAAGGCATGTTCAGTTTGCTCTAGATGTAAAAAATGACACCTTTAAATACTTTAAATGAATGCAGAAGAAAAAATAATGTATAAACATATCACCAGATCTGTGGTATAGAAGTGAAATGTGAGTTTTTCTAGCGAATCCTTTTTGATTAAGTCCCCAGGTAGAACAAACAGCTATGAGAATTGCAAAAGATGTTGTCACTATTGACTGGCAATATATATCAAAACTTATTCAGTTGAATGATAGTAAGAATACTGTCCATAACTGACTAATATGTATGTAGGTGCAAGACTGGTTCCTCGATTGTTTATTGAAGAATAAAGGGAAACTCATGTATGTACATCAATGAAATCCTTAAATTTGAGTGGGACTTCTTATCCAAGATCAATTTAGGAAAGAGTAAACGTGATGCTGCTTTAGACACTTTGACGTTATCATTCGTGCACCCTAGATCGATATGACACGCAGAACATAAAATTCTATAACTTGTTTATTTATGCATATATCTATATGAAATTTATGTGTATAAATAAAAAAATGTACTAAGGAGTAGAAACAATTTTAGAAGGCATTGATGATTATTTTTCATGCTAGACATTTGTTCACGATTTTACCGGATAACCCTTGTGAATAGATATAAAATCATCAGTATGATATACCTCTGTTGACCCAGTGTGGAGGGAATTCAAGTTGCAATGACTCCTTTTCAATACATCCTGTTACATTGAGAAAACTGATGTTTCCAAATATCTAAAAAGTATGCAAAAGTACTGTAGACTTCTCATTTTTGCGAATACTTTTTATCGCAAAAAGACTCTTTATCGTCAAATTGCGAGAAAAACAATTCGTGAATGGACTGTTGATGGAGATTTTATATAGATTTCAGCATGTAAAAAGAAAAGTGAGTAATTTTATTTCGCAAGGAAGTTCTTGCGAAATTACACCATAATTTACTCCACAAGTATTTAGTATGAATCGTCAGTATGCTAAATGAATGTTTTCATCACAGCCATGTAATGAATGTAAAAATAAACACATACATAATTTTTTAAAATAATATATACTTTTACTTTTTTATCTTATTAACCTACTGTTACGAAGGTGGCGCCGACATTGGTAACACGTAAAAATGCAACTTCAAAATACTCGGAATTCGTCTTCAAGAGAACTTTTATTAACGGCATATAATGTGGAATCCAAGCCTTGAAGGTAATACTCATTACCACGCCAATATCAGAAGCTATGATTGGAGCTGTTGGATCCATCATCTCAAAATAAGCTGTTTTCTTCATTTCCTAAATAAATAGAACAAATATTTCAATAAGTTTGTATGGATATGGCAAATCATGGCCTTTTTAAACTCGTACGTTTTACGAAAAAAAATGCAGCTAAAACAATCCGTCTTTTCCTTAAACTTCAATATGCCAATAAAGGAATTGACGCGGTTAGTATAAGTAATATTCTGAGTCACAAAAGGGTCACGTCCAGTCTTGTATTCCACAAAATTTCAAATTAAAGTCTACACCTTGTAATTCCGACAAATATACATCGACCATTGCTTCCAAACTTTTCATTTACAAAAATAACTTTACATAACCTGGATACAGAGCATCTAAAACATAATCCTCCATCGTGTTCACGTACTCCTTCGCCCTATACATATAGTCCTGCTGGACATTTTATTACGGGTGACGTAAATATAGTTAATGATGAGGACCGTAGATCGGATCATTTATTTTAAAAGGTCCTAAATATAGGGAACCCCGATACTTCAACTGGCGTCGAAATTTAAAATAAAAACATGGATTTTAAAAATTACTCCAGAAGATGGGCCAGATATGAAAAAGAAGACGTTGACACCTTGTCAGAATGGATTAAATGTATCAGATCCATGTTAAAGTCGCGTATTAAGATATACGGGCAATATGAAAACCATCTATCCTTTTGTATTCAATAATCCAGAAGTGATTTTTTAGATAGATTACATGATCAGTACGTACTGGTACCTGCTAGCAAAGCAAGTAACAATATTGTCTTCGTTTGTAAGGGTCATTATATAAATTGTATTCTAGAAGAACTTGGATTTAATTCTACGAATGGTAATCTTACTTATACTGATACTTCCCTTTCACGGAGGAAATTCTTCAAAGCAATATTTCAGTTTAAAATATTTTTAAATATTCTACAGAGCCAAAATGAATTCAAACTACCCTTTATGTATTGGATTCCGAAACTTCATAAAATCCTTACAAACAAAGTTTAATTGCGGGTTCCAATTAATGTTCAACCGAGACTCGTTCGTTACTTCTCACTAAGATATTGATAGTAGTGAAAGAAAAACTTCAAGAGTACCGTGCAACAATATCTTCAAGAAGTGGTACGAATCAGATGTGAATACACAAAGAGTCCAAAGAACTTTTGGACAATTTGAAATCACAAGAATTAACCAAAATCATCAGCTTAAAAACTTAAGACTTTTCAACTTTATACACAACCATTCCCCACGACAAATTAAAGTCCAGGCTTTTTGATATCAGTGACAGCTGCTTTTTTAATAAAAATCGAACTCGTAAATTTTCTTACCTGGTCAATAGTCATTTGCAAAATTATTTTGTTAAAACACATTCTGATTGCACACACAAGTACTCTGAAGTTGACATCAAAGAGATACTTGAGTTTCTGATTGACAATATCTATGTGGTTTTTGGAGACTAGGTCTTGCAACAATCTTTTGGAATTCCCAAAGGATACCAATTGCGCTCCGATATTAGCAGACCTATTTTTATATTCGCATAAAGCAGAATTTGTGCAAAATCTTATGCATGAGAAGAAGAAAACACTTGCTGTGGCCTTCAACTAAACATATAGATATATCGACGACATAGTGTTAAGAATAGTCATTTTCATTCCTTCATCGATACGAGATATACTGGTGAGCTTGAGATAAAGGATATCACGGATTCTGATTCATCTGTTTCATACTTGGATAGTTTGCTTGAAAAAGACGTTAATGGTTATCTCAAAACCAACCTAAATGATAAATGTGATGAATTTAACTTTTTTCTATCGTTTCTTACTTTTTTAGTCAAATGCTGATTAGTCAATAATTTATACACTGAATTGACGACGGATTTTTTCCGTTATTTCCAGATCATGACGAGGAGCACACAGCGGATGTGACTGACCAGCAGATGATGCTCACTCCTCCATGGAGTTCGAGAAATCACATACCCTTGATATTGTGAGGATGCGCTGTGCTATATCCTTATACTTTTTCCAGCGTCGTTGTAGCCTTATTGTGACGTCACGTTAAATCACGTTTCTCCGTGTATATTTCTACGCGAGAGTATACATGACTTTCAAATCAATTTCACAGTTGCCTTTGTATAAACAAAACACAGCGAATACATAAATGCTTTTTATCTTACCTCTAATACTAGAAACAGCATTGCCGATTTTTAAATAAACACTCAAGAAATAATTAATACTGTTATCCATACAAAAACATGTTTATGTCAGGCTCTAAAAACTGAAAATCTTCCGTATCTATATCAAATTTCTTTACACAAGTTGAACTTTTTGAATTGCTACCTTGCATTGTGACAGATTTTTTAATCCCACTTAGAATTAATTCGAAGCATTCAATTTGTGTTTGTTCAGGGTAGAATTGCAAATATATTTCATTTTATTTTTTATTTATTTTATTTATTTCTATTATTCCTAAATATGCATAAAAATTACAAAAAGTATGTCTAAAAAAATCTTTTGTGCAAAACTCTCAAACCCCTATATACAAAACGGGTACCTCGAGGGAGTCGTTAAAAAGTATGGAGGAGTAATTTTCATCGTATGGGGGAGTAGATTTTCACTGCTTCAGAGTCAGAAGAGATGTGGGTCACGACATTTTTCGGTATATGTAAGATGTATTTACAAAAAACAAATATTCCATAGTAGGTAGCAATAGTTAAGCTTTATCCTGGTCATCTATTATTTATGGTTTGCATAATCTACGGCTTATGTAGGGGTTCTGACACTTAAACAGCAAAAGCAAACGTTTATCTTTTAAATGCAACAATTAAAACTTGTCGAGACATTAAAAAATTAATCATTTAATAGACATTTTCTCTTCAGACAGTAATTATTACATAGTGGGGAGTCGTTTCTGGAAAAACACAACGCATTGGGGAGTCGCACAATAACATGTAAATAGTACTATCATTTTAAATTTCGACTTTTCCTTTGCTCAATGCTTTCTTTCATATTTATTTTGAAGATTTTATATATTAAGTAAAATGTAACATGGATGAAAATCAATATAAACAATATGTACAAGTAAGAATAAAAACATATATTTATCGTTCCCTATTGTGAAGTGCATGGCTATACATGTATACTAGTAATTCATATACATTACTACAGCAGTACATGTACATTTGATATGGATACTGCACGGATGAGCAGTGGCAAATTCCAAAAAAATCAGCATTTTAGATCAGTTCGAAGAAAAAAATACTATAATATGGAGGAAGGGGGTGGGGAGAATAAGGGCTTCAATTTTTAAAGGCCACTTTCCTTCGCACATTACATTAGTAAAACTCTTCTAAAGAATATAGTCCGGAAGAGGGTATGTTATTTGAATATTTTCTTTGTGAATTTTATAGCACTTAACACCCTAAGAGCGTCAGACCCTGCCCTTCCCAGAAATAACAATTTTAAAATATATTTCATGAAATAGACATGTATTATAAAGGTGCTTCCGACGTTTTGTTATAATGCTTGACGTATCGAGGAGGAGGAATCTCCTTTCTTATTTTTTCTCCAATCTAGTATTCGATGGTTTTTGAAAAGTTCGTGTACTAGTGCCATAAATCAAATCTATTAAGGAATGCAGCAAAGAGTTTTTTTTTTACTTTTACACTTTGAATTAATTATCAATGTTCTCGGACGCAGTGGAATGACAATGTGGCGCAACCTCAAAATACTTTATCGTATTTCTACAGTTCGTGTTTCTAAGGAAGACAAATGAAAATTTGCAATTTAATGTCCACCCCTGTGGTGGGACACAATTGACAAATTTACGTTATTTTGTCAATTTTCTGAGAATTTAATCTCAACAACTGAATTCGATTTTTTTAGAGCGTATTGAAAGACGCTTGAAAGTGTGATTTTTCCCAAAATTCAAAATCATGAAGTCTAACTTTTGAAAAACTCGCATTAACTTTGACAGGTACATGTATGAACATCGTTGAGCAATGCAAAATGTGACGATGATATAGATTCAATAGCAAGAAACCTAAAAATTGTGACCAATTTCAAACTACACTGCGGGTGAACAAAAATGTCATCACGATGATTTCATAATAAACAGTAAAACGTATCTCAAATCATTTGTCAATTGTGCACAAAAAGTTTTGGCGACCACTCGAACAAAACTATTTGACTTCGGCCTAACAGCATATAAGGCAAACAGTTTGGTTCTTCTGTCCGACAAAAAGCATGTTGACCTCGAACCCTGTCTATGTCAACTTTCACATCTTACATATACCAAAAAAAGACGTGACCCACATCTCTTCTGACTCCGACTCGATGATAATCTACTCCCCAGTACGTTGAAAACGACCCTCAATACTTTTTAGCGACTCCCCACCTTACCCGTTGTATACGTTGTAAATGCCGCTTTCTGATCAGAAGGATTAGCACCTTCTTATATATTCTGTGTATTTATAGCAATTTACGGTTATCGCTCTTGACTTTCATATTTGAAAATCGTCCAGACCTGATATAGAGGTATGGAAAATATTTACCTTCATCGTCAATTGACCAAAACTTGTGCAGCCAGTTGCCGTATATAACCAGGTGGCGTTTTTTTAAGCCAAGGGGTTGTAATATTACCTATTATTCTAAGTCTCTAGAACTACCCTGTGGTCTTTATATAGTCAGGTGGCAGGTACATGTATTAGCAAGTGTTCTTTGTATAACCCAAGGGGTTATATTATTGCCGATTGTCAGGTATGGAAGGTAGATTTTGTGTAAGCCAAATGGTTATAGCATATCCTAGTGACTCTTGATTAGCCAAATAGCTATAGAGCTGAGCATTGCAAAGTAGTGTTCATTTAGCCAAATGGCGCCAAGTTTTGCTGGTTAATGCAAAGTATAGCAATAGCAGAGTGGCAGGGATATTAGTATATATTGGTTTTATTATACACCGCCCGGACTAGTGTCAACTATTTTAAAACATATTTAATACTTTGATAGGTATATTTTGCATTATTATTGCCCTCATAAGACTTGAACATTAACCAAGTAAGGGCCTAAGGAGATCGCTCTGGTCCCCCACGTTACAAAATGATTGAGAATCAGCATCACGAGGATGATCTGTGGGGAAACGGATTATCTGTAAAACTGTTCAAAACTTTGAAAAGTTAGTAAGGTTATGATGAGAGTAAGGCTCTTCAAAGTTTTTTGATTTTGCTAAAGCACAGCTTCATCCCCCCCCACCCCCACCCCCTAAGAAAAAAAAACAACAACAACAAACATTAAAAAATAACACTGAAAGACAAAATTTATCAATTTAAAGAAATGTTTGAGTCAGTGCACTGGTATCTGGTTAAAACTTCTTTAGTTTAAAATATATTTTATTCATATACAGAAATGGATTGAACAGCAGGCATAAATGCCTATGATCGTTCTCTCCATAAAACTTCTTTAACTAGCTTCTGAATGCCTGACTTTTCCAAAGCTTTGCCTTATATATATCCTTTGGCAAGTCCATTCAAGAGTTGTCAGGTCGACATCATTCCACTATTTGAAGTCTTCAATACGTTTTATTCAAATGGTCCTTAACCATTGCACCTGGAAATTCGTATGCAAAACTTTGACATACTGCTGTTGCCCTGCTCCCTTCCCTCCACAGTGGTCATGATTTGAAAAACCTTGAATCTACATTACCTGACTATACTTGTGTATTAATATGACTATTAATGACTCATCTATTTTTTTAGGATATTTTTAAAGGTATTTCCTTTCTGAATTCTCATGGCAAACTTTGATCCTCTGTTGTGGACCTGCACTATCCCCAGCACTGGGGTCATGATTGGAACAAACTTGAATTTAAACTATCTGAAGATACTCCAGATATAATATGACTTATCATGGCTTTGCTTTTCTTGAAATGTTTAATGGCATATCTTATATATTCCTTTGTAAAACTACGAGCCCCTCTTGTGGCCCTTCCCAATGTTATGATATGAACAAACTTGATTCTAGAGTATGCAATGAGGCTTTCATAAGTAATTATTTCTTGCCCAGTGGTTCTGAAAAAGAAGATTTTGCCAAATTTTTACGAATTCTTAATTATCTCCCATTGAAAAAGGGCGTAGCACTTCCCATGAAAAAACAAGAATTAACTTCCCCAAAGAATGCTTTGTGGCAAGTGTGGTAAAAATTGGCCCAGTGGTTCTTGAGAAGAAGTCGAAAGTGTGAAAAATTTACAGACAACGGACGACAGACGGACGCTGGACACTCTTTGATCAGAAAATTTTACTTGAGCCTTCGGCTTAGGTGAGCTAAACATAATGTAAATACATATAAAAATATTTTTAAAAAATACGTAACAAAATGAAATGAATGGTGTCATCGCACTCACCTGTTGATATTTTTCTACTAATATCGAGGAAAACTTCTTACCAGGAATGATGTTCTTACAGTCCAGTTGACGAAATGAGTGGGGCATGTTTTCTCAATGCCATTCTGTGTGTACGAAATCTCCGCATTCGTGCTTACATTCTGTTTGTCTTGTAAGGATTTTGCGTTATGCAGATATACAAAAAAATCACAAATAAGCTGATTTTCAGAATAATTGGAATAGTACACAAATGTTCTGATCAGCTTATAACCACACCCTTGTAGCCTTTGGAATGCTGTCTACAATGAGAAAAACAATGAAAGAAAAAACAAGATGTGTTTGTGAAAAACTGATGCCCCCGTATGGTAACATAGCAAAGATTAATAGAAATCCTCACGGTCAAGGTCATTGGTGTCCAATGAAAGGTCTTGCCACAAAAAAAATACATACATAAAGTATGGAAGCCCTAGACTTAATCCCTCAGAAGTTACGGCAAAGGTTAAAAAAAATTAAAATGTCTTCAACGTTCACTTCAAAGTCAAAGGCCCTGTTATCAATTGAAATGTATTGTCACAAGGATTTAGTATGTAGAGTATAAAAGCACTAGCCCAAACCCTTTAAAAGTTATGATCAATGTTTGCTTTTTAAAGGTAGGTCTAACTCCAAGGTCAAGGTCCATGGGTCAAAGTTCTTGGTATGCAATGGAGGGTCTTTTCACAAGGATTACATAAGTGAAGTATGAAATCACTTGCCCTTAGCTTTCAAAAGTAAAGACCAAGGTTAAAGTTTTTTCTTAAGTAAGGAGATCTCCAAGTCAAGGTCAATAGGTCAAGGCCATTGGTATCCAATGAAATGTCTTGCTACATAAAATATATATAAAAAGTAGGAAAACCCTAGCCCTAACCGTTCAGAAGTTATATGGCCAAGGTTAAAAAAATTAAAATATAGGTCAAACTCCAACGTCAAGGTCAAGGGTTCAAAGTTATCAATTGAAAGGTCGTAACACAAATATTAAATGTGTAAAGTGTGAATGTACTAGCCCTAACCCTTTAAAAGTTATGGTCAAGGTTTGCTTTTTAAAAGAAGGTCAACACCAAGGACAATGTCAAAGGTCTTGGTCTCCAATTAAGGGTCTTTTCACAAGAATTACAGATGTGAAGTATGAAAGCCCTAGCCTTACTGTTCAAAAGTTATGGCCATGATTACAGTTTTTCAAAAGTAATTAAATCTCCAAGGTCAAGGTTGTTGCTATCCAATGAAAGGTTTTTCAACAAAAAATACATATGTGAAGTATAAATGTCTTGATGTCTACTGTTCAAAAGATATGACCAAAGTAAAAGTTTGGAATTTTTGTGTAAAAGTGCGTCAAACTCCAAGGTCAAAAGGTCTAATTTGGTAATACCCAAAGAAAGGTCTTGTCACAAGGAATACACAAGTGATATATGAAAGTTATAGCTCCACTAAATCAAAAATTATGAGCAAGGCTAAAGTTTTTGTGGACAAACAGACAGACAGGGAGACAGACAGCTAGAATGACTGACAGACACCTAGACAGTCAGACGGACACGACAAAAACTATATAAACCCAAAACTTCGTTTACAGGAGCATAAATATAACATAAAAGCCAATTATTTGAGATATATTTTTTTAAGATTATAAGAACCGGGCAAAATAAAATAAATATAATAAGAAAAAAAATTAAAAAGATATTCAGACAAGCCTCCTTTTCATACATTTAGATGTCAGCTGCAGTCAGTTCACCTTACTTGATAACAAAGTCAATGCATTGCCCAACTTTGATTATTTAGTCACCTTCATTTAGAATTTGAAAATAACATTTGAAGTTTATTGGAAATTGCAGTAGAAAAACTGTCTTAAATATTGGCAAACTCCGTAGAATTGATTTATTATTAAAGTGGCAATCATAACTTATCAAGCTATAATCAGGTAATTCCTTAAATGCTTTCAAAACATTGTTTCTTATTTATATTTAAAGAAAATAGTTTAAAGAAAACATTACCTTTTACATGTAATAAAGATTGAAAAAGTAAGTTCGAAATATGATACAGACACTTTTAAAAAAATTGATGAAGTTTTTCTGCAACTCAAATGTAAAGGAATATCTTGTCAAGAGATAGGTTAATATAATAATAATTACTATTAAAATAATCAAAATCCTTTTCAATTCTATCAATTATTAGAAGTAAAAAATCTCACACTATCATATCAAGGCAAGAAAGCATAACGAACTTCGTACTCCATATTCCCTACATGACGAAAATCAGACAATGCAACGTCAATAATTTTGCCAGGGGTTTTCACGAAAATTACCAGGTTTTCGTAATAGCCTCTTGAAGGATTGAGAGTTATCCTGAGAGAAGCCTTGGAGCCAATATAAAGGAAAGATGAATTTCTTGTGTTGAGTGGTTCAATATTCATCGCAACACTTGCACAAATATCTGAAAATAATTTCCTACTTATTTAATCTCTGAAATCATGATCGACATCTGCATTCCATTGGTTGATTCAAATTTGCTTAATTTATGACTTACTGACTACAAGAAATTACAGTAAAACATAAAACATAAAACATAACATTTACATGTAATGAAGGACTCCAAAGTCAGACGGTCTGCGCCAAATCCCAGATGGTTTGACACGCCAAAAATACAATACGGCGGGAAAATTAACGTTCATACGAGGGTTGTCCAAAAAGTTCGTGGACAATGACGTTTTTGTTAAAATAAATGGTTCTATCTGCATCTACCGTATATCAAAATATTTCTCATGAAAAAATAATTCAGAATGATTTATTTTTATTGATGAAACTTAATAATATTTTTGTGAAAATCGGGGTCTTTAAAGATCACAGATTGTGCGCACAGACCAGTCTGACGTTACACTAATTTCATTCTGACGTCAAACATTTGGATTTTAACCTAACACATGTTCATGGACACACAAGATTTGTTTTTTAAGGCTCAACGCACTTCGAAGAGCTAGCAATAATCTTTAAATATAGATTATTATTTATTTCAATTTTAAAATTCAAAACAATACACACAAATTTACGAGCGTCTTCTAAATTAACAATTTGTATACCCAAACTGAACAGCCCAGTCCGACGCTGCACTAGATTTATAACAACGTCATGAATAGAAATCTCCATTTACAATTAATTACACGTGTTTTTTTAATTTCTTGTAGTGTCTTTGAATTTATACACACTGTTGAAAAATCGTATATTCTAATCCCAAATCGATACAACCAATAGATTTCAATAAGTTTGAGTTGTTTTAACAAACATTATGTCTCTTACATCGTTTCAACCGTTATAAAATTTATTTTTTTGACCAGACGCTGCGCCGTGCCGATGGACGACGTCACTTTTTCTGTTAAGTTTTGACCCGTACTTGCTAAGGTTTTCTTTATGTATTTTCGTTGCCTATATAGTAAGCGATAAAATATTAAGAAGACCTTTTTGTGTTACAGAAATTTTTTTATCAATTTTTGACTTGTTTTATATAGAAAATAATCATTTTAATCCGAACACTTTATATTAGATGTTATGTAATTTTAACCTTGGTCCGTGCGCACTATCTACAATCTTTAAAGACCCCGATTTTTACAAAAATATAACGTTCCATCAATAAAAATAAAATCATTCTAACTTGTTTTTTCATAAGATATATTTTGATAAACAACAGATTTATATAGAACCATTTATTTTCACAGAAACGTCATTGTCCACGATATTTTTGGACAACCTTCGTAACGTCACATTTCTACTGCGCAAAATTGCAATGCCACGCCAGCCCAGTGCAAAATGATTTTAAATAAATACAATGAAATAAATGGAGAGGACAAACAGTATCCAAGCTCAAAAGTCCAATCCAATCCAAACAGTACAATGAGGAAAGAAAAAACTGACCTCCTACACATCAGACGTACGATCAGGTCCCATGTAGAAGTGAGCATCCTCCACCCATAGCGACCGGTCACACCCAGTGTCTGCTCCTTGTCATGGTCGGAAAATAACAGAAAAATCCGGAGACAATTCAATTTGTAAATAATGGTCTAACAATTGTATGTTGTATGAAAAAAAAGATATTGTATTTGCTTACGATGTCATTGTATCGACCATAGAACTTACGAAATGATGACTATAAATGAGACTCTTGATAATCATGTTTCATCAACATTCTTGACATAGTTCATTTAAAAAAAATCATACGTAGAGCATGTTCTTGCGTATCGAATCGACTTAGAAATATAAACCCCATATGCAAGTGATAAGGGTATGTTGCTGCATAAGAAAGGGAAGATGGCGATTGAAAAGTTAAAAATCATCACCATTTATCATCATTAGATTACGATGAAGGATATGAAGATAACGAACAATGTTCAATATCAAAGTCCATAAACAGTACAAAAAAGGGGCAGAGAAAACACAGACCTAAAATAAAATCATAGTTTGGACCAGATGCCATGGAGGAGTTACCATCCCCTGCCGACCAGTCACACTCGCTGTGTGCTCCTTGTCATAATAAGGAAATAACGGAAAAATCCGTCGTCAATTCAGTGTATAAATAATGGATTAACAATTAGTATGAAAATCGTCAGCATTTTACTCAGTGATAAATTGTATTTGCTCACAAGGTAATTGTATCGACCATGAAACTGACGAATTGACACTGACACTACTGATATTCTTGCTTCATCAACTCTTTTATCAAACATTTACCTCGTTTTGGAAATTGTTTATACATGCTCTTGTGTATCGATTCAACTAAGATATGTTAGCTCCGTATTCAGGTGACGAAGGTATATTGCTGCATAAGTAAGGGAAGATGGCGATTAAAAAATTGGTCATTAGATTACCACTTACGTCTATTTCAAGTAAAATATCCATGTATGAAACAAATGTGTCAGACTCTATGGTATCTTTTATATCACCAGGATATATCGTATCAACTTTAGAATAGAAATTAATAGTGTTAATTGACAATACGATATAAATTATCTAAATGGCGAGTTTAGGGCCACAGAAGTGTTTTCTTTTTACGCATAAGATTTTGCATAAAATATTATTGCTCTATATTAATACAAAAAAGGTCTCCTAATAACGGAGTGCAATTGGTATCCATGGGAATTCTAATAGACTGTTGAGTGCAAAGCTATCCCATAGGCAGTTGAACACTGTGTAAGGACTAACCCTTAGTAATCCAATGGTGTACAAGGACTTATCCTTATCAGTCAAATGGTGCACAAAGACTTGCCCAAATATCCCAGGTGGGTGCAACCAAAATGTAAATTATGGGCTCTTGAGATATCGTCAAAGGCGCTGAGATTACTATGACGTCGTAAAAAGTCTATTGTTTCTCAGAATTATCCGACTTTGGCTGTTCAGAACATCGCAGTTTAGGGCATCGCGACTAAATAGGAAACGAGCCATCAGACTTTGGCGTCCGTACCAACACTCAACCATCTGACCTTGGTGTGTCACATATATGTTGTTTTTTTAGTGCTCTATATCTATGAATTACCCCTGTGTGAGTCTGCCGTGGTAAAGTTTGCGATGAGTGTTGTTGAGTAGTCAGTAGTGGTCAGACTTTCTGCTGCTATTATATTATATTATATTTCAAGTTATAGACTACGCCTTGTATTTCCTACAAATATACATCGACCATTGCTTCCAAACTTTTCAATTACAAAAACACTTTACATGGCCTGGATATCGACTATCTGAAAAATAATCCCCCTTCGTGTTCATGTTCTTCTTCGCCCTATAACTATAGTCCTGCTGGACACGTTATTACAGGTGACGTAAAAATAGTTCGTAATGAGGACCTTAGATCACTTATTTTAAAAGGTCCTAAATATAGGGAACCCCGATCCTTCAACTGGCGTCGGAATTTCATAAATATTATGGATTCTATTGAAAATTACGCCAGACGATGGGCTAGATATGAAAAAGAAGACATTGACACCTTGTCAGAATGGATTAAATGTATCAGATCCATGTTAAAGTCACGTATTAAAAGATTGAGGGGCAAATTGAAAACCATCTATCCTTCTGTGTTCAATAAACCAGAAGTGAAAAAAGAATTAGATAGATTACACGATCAGTACGTACTGGTTCCTGCCGACAAAGCAGGTAACAACATTGTCTTCGTTTGTAAGGCTCATTATATAAATTGCATTCTAGAAGAACCTGGATTTAATTCAACAAGAGGTAATCCTGCTTATACACATACTTCTCTTTCTAAGGAAGAAATTCTTCAAAATCACTTGTCAGTTTTGAATACTTTTAATATTCCACAGAGCCAAAATGAATTTGAACTACCTTATATATATTGGATTCCCAAACTTCATAAGAATCCTTACACACAAAGATACATTGCAGGTTCCAGTAAATGTTCAACCAAGCCTCTTTCGTTACTTCTCACTAAATATTGACAGTAGTGAAGGAAAAACTTCAAGAGTACTGTACAACTATTTATTCAAAAAGTGGTGTAAATCAGATGTGGATACTTAAAAATTCTAAAGAACTTTTGGACAATTTGAAATCACAAGACTTTTCAAAAATCAACAGCATAAAAACTTACGACTTTTCAACTTTATACACAACAATTCCGCACGACAAATTAAAATCCAGGCTTTTTGATATCATTGACAGCTGCTTCTTCAACAAAAATGGAACTCGTAAGTTTACTTACCTCGTCATTGGTCATTTGAAAAATTATTTCGTTAAAACAGATTCTGATTGCACACATAAGTACTCTGAAGTTGACATCAAGAAGATGCTTGAGTTTCTGATTGACAATATCTATGTGGTTTTTGGAGACCAGGTATTCCAACAATCTATGGAATTCCCATGGGTACAAATTGCGCTCTGTTATTAGCAGACTTATTTTTATATTCATATGAAGCAGAATTTATGCAAAATCTTTTGCGTGAAAAGAAGAAAACACTTGCTGTGGCCTTCAACTCGACATTTAGATATATCGACGACGTATTGTCAATTAATAATGATAATTTCCTTTCCTACGTCGACACGATATATCCTGGTGAGCTTGAGATAAAAGATACCACAGAGTCCGACACTTCTGCTTCATACTTGGATATTTTACTTGAAAAAGACACTAATGGTAATCTAACAACCAAGCTATATGATAAACGTGATGACTGAGACTTTTCTATCGTCAACTTCCCTTACTTATGCAGCAATATACCTTCATCACCTGCATACGGAGTATTTATATCTCAGTTGATTCGATACGCAAGAGCATGCTCTACGTATGAACAATTTCTTAAACGAGGTAAATTATTGACAAGCAAGTTGATGAAACAAGAATATGAACAGTCTCGTTTAAAGTCATCATTTCGTAAATTCTATGGTAGATATAATGACCTTGTCAGCAAATACAATTTATCATTGAATGAAATGCTGACTGACGTTTTTCATACCAATTGTAAGTCCATTATTTATACACTGAACTGACCACGGATTTTTTCCATTATTTCCTGATTATGACCACGAGCACACGGCGGGTGTGACCGGTCGGCAGGGGATGCTCACTCCTCCATGGCACCTGATCCCACCTCTGATGTTTCGGAGGTCCGTGTTTGCTATGCTCTTATTTTGTATATTTGTTTAATGGACGTTGAGATTGAATACTGTTCGTTATTTCCATATCCTTCTTTCATCTTTCATGGCCCAGTGGTACTGGAGAAAAAGATTTTTAAAGATTTTTCCTATATATTCCTATGTAAAACTTGGGTCGGCCATTTTGGCCCCACCCTAGCCCCGGGGGTCATGATTTGAACAAACTTGAATCCACACCACCTGAGGATGACTACACATGAGTTTCATCTTTCCTGGCCAAGTGGTACTGGAGAAGAAGATTTTTCAAGATTTTTCATATATATATATATATATATATATATATATATATATATATATATATATATATATATATATATATATATATATATATATATATATATATATATATATATATATATATATATATATATATATATATATATATATATATATATATATATATATATATATATATATATATATATATATATATATATATATATATATATATATATATATATATATATATATATATATATATATATATATATATATATATATATATATATATATATATATATATATATATATATATATATATATATATATATATATATATATATATATATATATATATATATATATATATATATATATATATATATATATATATATATATATATATATATATATATATATATATATATATATATATATATATATATATATATATATATATATATATATATATATATATATATATATATATATATATATATATATATATATATATATATATATATATATATATATATATATATATATATATATATATATTTGTATTTGTATTTTTTTCTGTGTCCTGATGATGACCATTTGGATGATGTTTTAAGTGGTAAAAACTTTTTTTTCAAATGAAATATGCATTATGGGAAAAACTGAATGTAATGACATTTGTGGACACCAAGGCTCAGAATTTTCTTGCCATCATTATTCTCCAGTTGAATTCAATCTCACTTAACAGCTCCTTGGAACTTTCTTTGATTTTCCCTGATTTTAGTAGATCTGATCTTGATTAGAAATAACACCATTCCTGCTCTTCAAGCATTTGTTGTGCCAAAACCTTTCAACAAGTAAAACAACCTGTAAAATATTTAGCTTTTTTTTAATACAATGGACAATGAATTTTTTTTTATGTTGTTAATCCATACTGACTAGTGTTTCTGTTTTTATTTTTAGACGCTGTACCCATCAAGATATAGAAATATGTACAAAAGAAAAAAATAAATTTTAAAAAACCTTATGTTTTTGTTTTGTATGCCAAAACACTTTTTCAGCTTATCTTACCATAAAGCTCAACAGGCGATTAATTTTTACATAGAATTAAATATACTAAAAAAATATTCAACTAGATGTGATTGTGAAACAATGATGCCTTGATATGGCAGCTTGTGGCAAGGGTTGAATTTTTAGGTCATCTATGTAAAATAATGTTATCTGTATTCATTCCGCCGTGCATTGTGCTTTGTGCGTTAACATCTAAACAATTTCAGGTTCTTCTCTGCTCAACCAGTTTCAACCTGCTCATGCTTGCTGATTAATTTAGATTGAAAAACGATTATAAAACAATTGCACTTACTTATTTCAATTAAACCAATCTCATTTAAATGAAAAGAATATTTTCAAAGTTGTGTCAATTCTATTTGTTTGTACGGGGGTAGATCCAAAAAATCTTTCTGAAACTTTTTTGTGATTTAATGAAAAGAAAACAAAGGTGTTCATAGCGGACTAAAAAATCTTCAAACACTACAAATTTGTGAAGAGGGCGTGAACAAAGTTCCTTAAATTTCCATAGATGGAATAAGAACCATTGTACGAGTAAGCTTCCCCTCCGATCGGTCACATCCGCCCTGGACCCTATGTATTTGTCAAGTGGACAGAACACAAATCCGCCGTGGGCCCTATGTCTTAGTCAGGTCGACGGAACATACAACTGCCCTGGGCACTATGTATTAGTAAGGTCGACGGAACACACACCCGCCCTGGACCCTATGTTTTAGTCAGGTCGACGGAACACACACCCGCCCTGGGCCCTATGTATTAGATCAACAGAACACACACCCACCCTGGGCACTATGTCTCCGTCAGGTGGACGGAACACACACCCGCCCTGGGCCCTAGGTATTAGTCAGGACGACGGAACACACACCCGCCCTGGGCCATTATGTATTACTCAGGAAAACACACACCCGCCCTGGGCCCTATGTATTAGTCAGGTGGACGGAACACACACCCCGCCCTGGGCCCTATGTATTAGTCAGGTGGACGAAACACACACCCGCCCTGGGCCCTATGTATTAGTCAGGAAGACGGAACACACCCACCCTTTGCCCTATGTATTAGTCAGGACGACGGAACACACACCCGCCCTGGGCCCTATGTATTAGATCAACAGAACACACACCCACCCTGGGCACTATGTATTAGTCAGGTTGATTGAACACACAACCAGCCTAGGCCATATGTATTAGTCAGGTGGACTGAACACACACGCCCCGGGCCGTATGTATTAGTCAGGTGGACGGAAACACACCCGCCCTGGGCCATATATATTAGTCAGGATGACGGAACACACACCCGCCCTGGGCCCTATGTATTAGTCAGGTGGACGAAACACACACCCGCCCTGGGCCCTATGTATTAGTCAGGAAGACGGAACACTCACCCACCCTTTGCCCTATGTATTAGTCAGGACGACGGAACACACACCCGCCCTGGGCCTTAGGTATAACTCAGGACGACGGAACACACACCCGCCCTGGGCCTTATGTGTAAGTCAGGACGACGGAACACACACCCGCCCTGGGCCCTATTAGTCCGGTGGACGGAATACACACCCGCCCTGGGCCCTACGTCAGGACGACAACACACACCCGCCCTGGACCCTATGTATTAGTCAGGACGACGGAACACACACCCGCCCTTGGCCCAATGTATAAGTCAGGACGACGGAACACACACCCGCCCTGTGACCTTTGTATTAGTCAGGACGACGGAACACACACCCGCCCTGGACCCTATGTATTATTCAGGACGACGGAACACACACCCGCCCGACTTGTAGGCGAGTCATAGACTGGTATTTTTCTGGACGCTGAAATGTAGTATTTTATATGCATTTCCGACGAGTATTGAAGATAATGTCTGGTTATATATGATAATTGATGTATTCTTATATTATAAAGTACAAGTATTTACATGTTAATGATTTATTTGTATCTTAAGCTAGACCACATGTAAAAAAATATTAATTGAAACCAGGTTAAAACATCAATTGATTTACTTGAAATTGGCATCCGATTTTGGCAAAAAATGTACTGACTTATAACGGGTCAACAGTAAATCACACCAAAATAACATCAAAAAATACATCCGACTTATAGGCGGACCGACTTATGGGCGAGTATATACAGAAAGTCAGGACGACGGAACACACACCCGTCCTGGGCCCGACGTACTAGTCAGGAAGACGGAACACACACCCGCCCTGGGCCGTATGCATTACTCAGGTGGCGGAACACAGACCTGCTCTGGGCCCTAGGTATAAGTCAGGACGACGGAAGACAAGCAGCCCTGGACCCTATGCATGAGTCAGGACGACAGACACAAACCCGCCCTGGGCCCTATATATTAGTGAGGACGACGGAACACACACCCGCCCTGGACCCTGTGTATTAGTCAGGACGATGGAACACACACCCGCCCTGGGCCATATGTATTACTCAGGTGGACGGAACACACACCCGCTCTGAGTCCTATGTATAAGTCAGGACGACGGAACACACACCTGCCCTGGGCCCTATGTATAAGTCAATACGACGAAACACACACACCCACCCTGGGCCCTAGGTATTAGTCAGGTCGACGGAACACACACCCGCCCTGGGCCCTACGTATTAGCCAGGTCGTCGGAACTCACACTTCCGCCCTTGGTCCTATGTATTAATCAGGTCGACGGAACACACACCCGCCCTGGGCCCTATGTATAAAATCAGGTCGACGGAATATACACCCGCCCTAGGCCCTATGTATTAGATCAACAGAACACACACCCACCCTGGGCACTATGTATTTGTCAGGTGGACAGAACACACACCCGCCCTGGGCCCTATTTATTAGATCAACAGAACACACACCCACCCTGGGCACTATGTATTAGTCAGGTGGACGGAACACACACGCCCTGGGCCCTATGTATTAGTCAGGACGACGGAATACACACCCGCCCTGGGCCCTATGTATTAGATCAACAGAACACACACCCACCCTGGGCTCTATGTATTAGTCAGGTGGACGGAACACACACCCGCCCTGGGCCCTATGTAATAGTCAGGTCAAATGACACACACCCACCCTGGGCCCTATGTATTAGTCAGGTGGACTGAACACACAACCGCCCTGGCCCTATGTTTCAGTCAGGACGACGGTACACACACCCGCCCTGGGCCCTATGTATAAGTCAGGACGACGGAACACACACCCGCCCTGGACACTATGTATTAGTCAGGACGACGGGAACACACACCGGCCTTGGGCTCTATGTATTAGTCAGGACTACGGAACACATATCCACCCTGGGCCCTATGTATTAGTCAGGTGGACGGAACACTGGCCCTGGGCCCTATGTATTAGTCAGGCCGATTGAAAACACATCCACTCTAGGCCCTATGTATTTGTCAGGTGGACTGACACACCCCCGCTCTGGGTCCTGAGGTATTAATCAGGACGACGGAACACACACTCAACCTGGGCCTTATGTATAAGTCAGGACGACGGAACACACACCCGCCCTGGCCCTATGTATAAGTCATGACGACGGAACACACACCTGCCCTGGGCCCCTTGTATTGGTCAGGACGACGGAAGACACAGCCGCCCTGCACCCTATGTATTAGTCAGGACGACGGAACACACATCCGCCCTGGGCTCTATGTATCAGTCAGGTCGACGGAACACACATCCGCCCTGGGCCTTATGTATAAGTCAGGACGAAGAACACAAACCCGCCCGGACCCTATGTATTTGTCAGGACGACGGAACACACACACCCGCCCTGGGCCCTATGTATTAGTCAGGACGACGGAACACACACCCGCCCTGGGCCCTATGTATTACTCGGGTGGACGGAACACACACCAGCCCTGGGGCATAGGTATTAGTCAGGTCGACGGAACACACACCCGCTCTGAGTCCCATGTATAAGTCAGGACGACGGAACACACTCCTGCCCTGGGCCCTATGTATAAGTCAGGACGACGGAACACACACCCGCCCTGGGCCCAGACATCAGTCAGGACGACGGAACACACACCCGCCCTGGCCCTATGTATTAGTCAGGTCGACAGAACACACACCCGCCCTGGGCCCTAGGAATCCACCAGGCTCGACGGAACACACACCCGCCCTGGGCCCTAGGTATCAGTAAGGTCGACAGAACACACACCCGCCCTGGCCCTATGTATTAGTCAGGTCGACAGAACACACACCCGCCCTGGGCCTTACGTATTAGTCAGGTCGTCGGAACTCACATCTGCCCTTGGTCCTATATATTAATCAGGTCGAAGGAACACACACCCGCCCTGGGCCCGACGCGGTGCAAGTTAGGTCGACGAACAGCATCAGACCTGGGGTCCTATGTATTACTCAGGTTGACTGAACTCGACATCTGCCCTTGGTCCTATGTATTAATCAGGTCGACGGAACACACACCCGCCCTGGGCCCTATGTATAAGTCAGGTCGACGGAATACACACCCGCCCTAGGCCCTATGTATTAGATCAACAGAACACACACCCACCCTGGGCACTATGTATTAGTCAGGTGGACAGAACACACACCCGCCCTGGGCCCTATGTATTAGATCAAACATAATACTCCCACCCACCCTGGGCACTATGTATTAGTCAGGTGGACGGAACACACACCCGCCCTGGGCCCTATGTATTAGTCAGGACGACGGAAAACACACCCGCTCTGGGCCCTATGTATTAGTCAGGTCGAAGAGACACACACCCGCCCTGGGCTCTATGTATTAGCCAGGACCACCGAACACACATCCGCCCTGGGCCCTGATGAATAGTCAGGTGGATTGAACACCAAACCACCGACGGCCGTATGTATTAGTCAGGTGGACGAAACACACACCCGCCCTGGGCCCTATGTTATAGTCAGGTCAATTGACACACACCCACCCTGGGTCCTATGTATTAGTCAGGTGGACTGAACACACAACCGCCCTGGGCCCTATGTTTCAGTCATGCAGGACGGTACACACCCGCCCTGGACCCTATGTATAAGTCAGGACGACGGAACACATACCTGCCCTGGGCCCTATCTATTAGTCAGGACGACGGAATACACACCCGCCCTGGGCCTCATAGATAAGTCAGGACGACGGAACACACACCCGCCCTTGACACTATGTATTAGTCAGGACGACGGAACACACACCCGCCTTGGGCTCTATGTATTAGTCAGGACGACGGAACACATATCCACCCTGGGCCCTATGTATTAGTCAGGTGGACGGAACTCACACCCGCCCTGGGCCCTATGTATTAGTCAGGCCGATTGAAAACACATCCACTCTGGGGCCTATGTATTTGTCAGGTGGACTGAACACACCCCTGCTCTGGGTCCTAGGTATTAATCAGGACGACAGAACACACACTTACCCGGGGCCTTATGTATAAGTCAGGACGACGGAACACACACCCGCCCTGGGCCCTATGTATTAGTCAGGACGACGGAACACACACCTGCCCTGGACCCCTTGTATTAGTCAGGACAACGGAAGACACAGCCGCCCTGCACCCTATGTATTAGTCAGAACAACGGAACACACATCCGCCCTGGCTCCATGTATCAGTCAGGTCGACGGAACACACATCCGCCCTGGGCCTTATGTATAAGTCAGGACGAATGAACACAAACCCGCCCTGGACCCTATGTATTTGTCAGGACGACGGAACACACACACCCGCCCTGGGCCCTATGTATTAGTCAGGACGACGGAACACAGACCTCCTGGGCCCTATGTATTACTCGGGTGGACGGAACACACACCAGCCCTGGGGCATAGGTATTAGTCAGGTCGACGGAACACACACCCGCTCTGAGTCCCATGTATAAGTCAGGACGACGGAACACACTCCTGCCCTGGGCCCGATGTATAAGTCAGGACGACGGAACACACACCCGCCCTGGGCCCTATATATTAGTCAGGACGACGGAACACAAACCCGCCCTGGGCCCTATGTATTAGTCAGGTCGACAGAACACACACCCGCCCTGGGCCCTAGGTATTAATCAGGTCGACGGGAACACACACCCGCCCTGGGCCCTAGGTATCAGTAAGGTCGACAGAAACACACACCCGCCCTGGCCCTATGTATTAGTCAGGTCGACAGAACACACACCCGCCCTGGGCCTTACGTATTAGTCAGGTCGTCGGAACTCACATCTGCCCTCTTGGTCATATATTAATCAGGTCGAAGGAACACACACCGGCCCTGGGCCCGGACGTATAAGTCAGGTCGACGAACACACATCAGACCTGGGTTCCTATGTATTACTCAGGTTGACTGACTCTACATCTGCCCTGTCTGATGTATTAATCAGGTCGACGGAACACACACCCGCCCTGGGCCCTATGTATAAGTCAGGTCGACGGAATACACACCCGCCCTAGGCCCTATGTATTAGATCAACAGAACACATGCCACCTGGGCACTATGTATTAGTCAGGTGGACAGAACACACACCCGCCCTGGGCCCTATGTATTAGATCAACAGAACACCCACCAACCCTGGGGCACGATGTATTAGTCAGGTGGACGGGAACACACCCGCCCTGGGCCCTATGTATTAGTCAGGACGACGGAAAACACACCCGCCCTGGGCCCTATGTATTAGTCAGGTAGACCTACACACACCCGCCCTGGGCTCGACGTATTAGCCAGGACCACCGAAAACACATCCGCCCTGGGCCCTATGTAATAGTCAGGTGGATTGAACACCAAACCACCGACGGCCGTATGTATTAGTCAGGTGGACGGAACACACACCCGCCCTGGGGCCTGATGTTATAGTCAGGTCAATTGACACACACCCACCCTGGGTCCTATGTATTAGTCAGGTGGACTGAACACACAACCGCCCCGGGCCCTATGTTTCAGTCAAAGAGGACTACGTAGACAGCGCCCTGGGACCCTATGTATAAGTCAGGACGACGGAACACATACCTGCCCTGGGCCCTATCTATTAGTCAGGACGACGGAATACACACCCGCCCTGGGCCTCATAGATAAGTCAGGACGACGGAACACACACCCGCCCTTGACACTATGTATTAGTCAGGACGACGGAACACACACCCGCCTTGGGCTCTATGTATTAGTCAGGACGACGGAACACATATCCACCCTGGGCCCTATGTATTAGTCAGGTCGACGGAACTCACACCCGCCCTGGGCCCTAAGTATTAGACAGGACGAAGGAAAACACATCCACTCTGGGGCCTATGTATTTGTCAGGTGGACTGAACACACCCCTGCTCTGGGTCCTAGGTATTAATCAGGACGACAGAACACACACTTACCCGGGGCCTTATGTATAAGTCAGGACGACGGAACACACACCCGCCCTGGGCCCTATGTATTAGTCAGGACGACGGAAGACACACACCTGCCCTGGGCCCCTTGTATTAGTCAGGACAACGGAAGACACAGCCGCCCTGCACCCTATGTATTAGTCAGAACAACGGAACACACATCCGCCCTGGGCCCTATGTATCAGTCAGGTCGACGGAACACACATCCGCCCTGGGCCTTATGTATAAGTCAGGACGAAAGAACACAAACCCGCCCTGGACCCTATGTATTTGTCAGGACGACGGAACACACACACCCGCCTTGGGCTCTATGTATTAGTCAGAATGACGGATTACACACCCGCCCTGGGCCGTATGTATTAGTCAGGTGGACGGAACAAACACCCACCCTGGGCCCTAGGTATTAGTCAGGTCGACGGAACACACACCCGCTCTGGGTCCTATGTATTATTAGTCAGGTCGACGGAACACACACCCGCCCTGGGCCCTATGTATTTATCAGGTCGACAGTACACACCCCCGTGGGCCCTATGTATTAGTCAGGTTGACAGAACACACCCCCGTGGGCCCTATGTATTAGTCAGGTCGACAGAACACACCCCCGTGGGCCCTATGTATTAGTCAGGTCGACAGAACACACCCCCGTGGGCACTATGAATTAGTCAGGTCGACAGAACACACCCCCGTGGGCCCTATGTATTAGTCAGGTCGAGGGAACACACATCCGCCCTGGACCCTATGGATTAGTGAGGTCGACAGAACACACACCCGTGGACCCTATGTATTAGTCAGGTCGACAGTACACACCCCCGTGGGCCCTATGTATTAGTCAGGTCGATAGAACACACCCCCGTGGGCCCTATGTATTAGTCAGGTCGACAGAACACACCCCCGTGGGCCTTATGTATTAGTGAGGTCGACAGAACACACCCCCGTGGGCACTATGTATTAGTCAGGTCGACAGAACACACCCCCGTGGGCCCTATGTATTAGTCAGGTCGACAGAACACACCCCCGTGGGCCCTATGTATTAGTCAGGTCGACAGAACACACCCCCGTGGGCCCTATGTATTAGTCAGGTCGAGGGAACACACATCCGCCCTGGACCCTATGTATTAGTCAGGTCGAGGGAACACACATCCGCCCTGGACCCTATGTATTAGTCAGGTCGACAGAACACACCCCCGTGGGCCCTATGTATTAGTCAGGTCGACAGAACACACCCCCGTGGGCCCTAAGTATTAGTCAGGACGACGGAACACACACCCGCCCTGGGCCCTATGTATTAGTCAGGTCGACGGAACACACACCCGTCCATGGCCCAATGTATTAGTCAGGTCGACGGAACATTCTGTGTGGATATTCAGTTTAGATTTTTAATCAATCTTGAATTGCATCCCTGAATGTCATGGCCTTTTCATTTACATATTAACAGTCAAAATGGATCTAGGAAATGCTTCGATCTCTTCATAGCTTATCACTGTTAGATTCAATAGGATTTTTAATAAGTAAAAAAAAATAGTCAGAATAGTTATTGGAAATCAAATCATGCATGGCCGTAGGATCCATTTAAGGGTTAGGGGCACCCCTCATAAAGTTGTCGATATACACAAGATATCGGTAAAAATCTTAACAAATCCTTAGAGTAAGCGCTGTCAGGGAAAGAGATACGCGCTTCGTTGTTAGCAAAATAAATGTTTAACGAAAAAAAAAAATGTTTTGATGAATAGAAATTGGACCATATAGAAATACAGAATAAATTCGCTAAGGATACCTTTTATAAAGAAGTCTTCTTCTTTTTTTATGTGACTATGTTGGCAAGTTTGCTCCATTAATAAGGTACATTTATAGTATTATCTTGATAAAAAAATAAAAAAAACAACAAAGATAGACAATGTCAGTGAAACTTTTCGAACAACCCTGGTTTAAATGCAGATAACAAAAACAAAACACATAACACAACAAATTCAGGGTTTTAATAATATACAAGTTCACAGAAATAAAGTGTTACATTAAAATATTGTAATTTTCAAATATGAATAATTAGAAATAATTAAATAATTTTTTAGATGATAGAAATTGGAAAAGGTGACACAAATATCAAGAGATCTTGCATGGACCATATCAGTTTTGGTAAATAAAGATATCGATTGGGATTATTAATAATACAAAAAACAATTGACAAGAAAATAATTTACAGTGGCAAGTAAAATTGCACAATTTGTTCAATATTGATAAAAAATATTGATTAAAAATCCCTTAATTTGTAAAACAATGCATACATATACATTGAACAATATACAAACTACATTTAGTCTTATAAACATTTATATACATTGAAATACAATGATACAAATCTCTCATTCACAGTCTAAATAGTCGAATACATGTATTTCAAATTATTAAAATGAGTTTAAATCGCTAGGATGAGAAATATGCATTGACGTTTACCAGCTATATCAAATAACATGAATCCACCTTACAAATTATTTAGTGTTGTTTATTATCTCCATGTCCTTTCTTTAGCCCAATTTCAATCTTTTCACTGAGACACGGTAATGTTCAATCTATACTAAAGAGTATTAAATAAAACATTTAAACCCTAAAAATTACCCTTCAGTGTTTTGCAATAGGGTTATTGTAATATCTACACTCATAGTAATTAAGACTTCTGTTCATTCTATACTTCATATAATAGTATTGATAAAACATTTGAACCCTATCAAAAATTACCCTTCAGTTTTTTACAGTAGGATTATGGTAATATGTACGCTCATATTAATTAAGAGTTCTGTAAATTTTCTACATAGAGTATCGTCTTACATGTTTCTTCACCTCCTTGATCACTCTTGTGTAATTAAACACTTTATCTCTTAACAACGCATTCTTTCGAAACTTACTCACCAGTCGCCGTGTCCTCTCTAGAACAGACACCCCCTCTCTGTCTAACACAGAATTATACTCGCTGTCTAACACAGAATCACACTCACTGTACCTCACCCTGACATTGACATCCACCCCCGCCTCCAGGAGAAACCTCACTTCATCCACTAATCTGTCATCAAAACCATACTCATCAATCAGTGTAAACAGCAGGGGTCTCACATCATCCTCATGAATCAGTCTCTCATCAAACCAATCATGATAATCATAATACAGCTCTATCCACTGATTGACATCCAGACCCACACGTAACAGATGCTCTAAATCCTTACAATCACTTTTTTTGATTATTTGATGTAAATCTCCCCACCTCTCCATACGCCACACCCGTCTCCGTGTCACCACCACATCATCCTTACTGTCAGTCATCACGTCACTGTGTCTTATGTCTACCAAACACTCAAACAAATGTAACCTCAGTTTATTTGACTGACTTTCATTCTCTGTACTTAATAATTGTTTACAGAACCATTTTCATTTTTAATTAATGCAATATATACCGTTGATATATCCTCTTTATTATTGATAGTTGAGTCTGCACCATAAAAATAAAACATTCTTAGTATAACAGGAATGAAAGTTTTATGTATGTTTACAAAAGCTTTATAAAGAGGAGTGTTTCCTTCCTTATCCTGCATATTAATATCACTTCCTGCGTCTAGCAGCTTTTTAGAGATTATCATATACCCCTTCTCACATGCTGCTGTCAGTGGGGTAAAATTTTCCTTGTGCATTTATATCAGCACCTGCCTTTATCAGCTCTATCACAATACTTATTTGCCCCTCATCACATGCTGCTATCAGCGGTGTGTTATCTCCCTTCTCTTGTAGATTAACATTAGCCCCTGCCTTAAGAGATCTGTCACAATACTCATATGCTTTTGTCCACACAATCCTTGTAATTAACAAGCTGCTATTCAGCTCTGGGTTTACATTTTATTGCATTCGCCAGTGGTGTTTCTATGTGAATTAACATCAGCCCCTGCCTTTACAGCTCTATCACAATGCTTATATACCCACCTATTACATGCTGCTATCAGCGGTGTATTATGCTTTCTTGTGATTAACATTGGACCCTGCCTTCAGCAGCTCAATCACTCTTTATACTATGACATGCGGATATATTGTATCATACTTTCCTTTAATTGCTGCCCTGTTAAAGGCTCTTTCTATTTCACTGTGTACATTTATCATTGGTGTTTCACACTCTCCTTGTAGGTTCATCAGCTCCTCACTTAGCAATTCCTTCATAATACTCATATCTCCTTTCCAAATTGCTGCTATTAGTGGTGTGAAATATTCATCCCGAGGATTAACTTCAGCTCCTGCCTTAAGCAACTTTTTCACTATCTCAAATATCCATATTTACATGCTAATGTCAGAGTTGAATAAGATTTAGGGGATGAACATATGAGTCTTCCTGAATACATTATCATTGGTTTGTAGAAAATTGACATTAGCCCCAGCTTTTAGAAGCTCTTTCACTACACTCATATGTTCACCCCAAAATGCTGCTATCAGTGCTGTATAAGATTTAATTTGTAGATTAACATTAGCTCCTGCCTTTAACAACTCCATCACAATTTTCAAATGCCCACCATAACAGGCTGTTATAAGTGGTGTTTCTTTTATACTTTGTAGATTAACATCAGCCCCTGCATCTAACAACTCCTTCACAAAACTCTCATGCTTTCCTTCACATGCTGCTATCAAAGGTGTATAAAATTTGTCTTGTGGATTAACATCAGCCCCTACACTAAGCAGCTTCTTAAATATAATCATATTTTCAACTTTAACTGCAACTGTTAAAGGTGAATCTATTTTACCGCGTGGATTGACATCAGCACCTGCCTCTAAGAGTTCCTTCACTAAGTCTGTATGTCCACCCTTACATGCAGCTGTAAGTGGTGTATGATACACAACTTGTAGATTAACATCAGCCTTTGCCTCTAGCAACTCCCTTACTATATTTAGATGCCCACCCTTGCATTCAGTTGTCAATGGTGTATCAGACTTACCTTCTAGGTTAACATCAGCCCCTGCCACTAGCAGCTCTCTCACTATATTAAGATGTCCACCCTTACATGCAGCCGTCAGTGGTGTACAATCCTCATCTAGTAGATTGACATCAACACCTGCCTCTACCAGCTCTCTTCACTATATTATATGTCCACCCTTACATGCAGCCGTAAGTGGCGTACAATCATCAGCTAGTAGATTGACATCAACACCTGCCTCTACCAGCTCTCTTCACTATATTCAGATGTCCACCCTTACATGCAGCTGTCAATGGTGTATCAAATTTAATTTCTGGATTAACATCAGCCCCTGCCAATATCAGCTCTTTTACTATATCAAGATGTCCTCCCCTACATGCACCGTTTAGTGGCTACACAACCCATCGTAATCTTGTTGATTTACATTAGCCCCTGCCCGAGCAATTTCTTCACTATACTTATATATCCACCCTCAGCAGCGGCTCTCAGTGGTATATCATAGAAACTCTCAAATTGCGTTTACATCAGCCCCTGCCTCTAACAACTCCTTCACTATATTTATAAATCCACCATCACAAGCTACTATCAGCGGTAATTTATAAACACCATATGGGTTGACAGTAGCCCTTGCCCCGAGCAACTCCTTCACAACACTCAGATGTCCACCCTCGCAAGCAATTGTCAGAGGTGTATCATACTTATCATTTTGATTGGCATCAACCCCTGCCGCTAACAGCTCCTTCACTACACCCAGATGTCCACCCACACATGCAGCTGTCAGAGGTGTATGATACATATCTTTTTTATTAACATCAGCCCTTGCCTCTAACAGCTCCTTCACTACACTCGGATGTCCCTCCTCACAAGCGGCTGAAAGTGTTTTGTTTCCTAATACATATTTAATGTCTAAATTTGGATAAGTCATATAAATTGTTTCTCTTTTGAAATATCTAGTAAATATTTTCACAGTTTCTAAATCTCCATTGTAACAACTCAGCAAAAGTAAACGTTTGTGTTCAGATATGGATCCATTAATGTCCGGGTCTCTGAATGACCATGGATTTTCTATTTGATAATTTGCTGCAATATTCTTTTTATCTTGTTTTGTTGTTTGAGTGAAATCCAGATGAAAAAAATTCCAAAAAAATTCAGACTGCGTTTCTTTGTGCAAATCAGTTTGCTCTAAAATATATTGCATAATCTGACTGTGTCCGTAGTAAACTACCCAACTAATAACCCTCACACTGTATGTTATTCCTATACCATTCACCAACACCTCCTGTCTGTGCCTCTCTCTGCTCCTCTTATCCCTCTCCCCAATCTCCTTTCTCACACGTTTTCCTTTACTCATTACTTTAGACACGTCTTTCTGTTCTGACAAAAATAAAGACTTCAACTCTGTGTAAGACTTTCTCTCTAACACATCAATAAAAGCCTGACATACCTTAGTCTGTTTCAAAACATTATTCATAAAAACATCATACAGCTCCATATTTTCTATATCTCTATACAAACGCACTGCTAACAAAGAGTACTGATCCTCACCTATCCTTATACAGAGATCAAATGACTCCATTCTATCACAGTTTTCAGCACTTAAAGCCTCTTTCTCTCCTTTTTGTGAACTTTCACAAGCAATGTTTTTTTCATTTTTAACCTCACTTTTGATTGCAACTTTTTCACTTGCTTGCTTTAGTTCACTCTCTAATTTAAGCATTTCATATTTTTGAAGCTTTACATAGTTAGCAATGTAACTACTACTCATAAATTGAAATATGAGATCTGGGAATTTAGAACCAAAATGATAAGCAATGATTTCAAACATGGAGTCATGAATAAAGGTATATTCAGAACCACAGAGTTTTGTGCATGTCCCCTCCATTACTGACAATGCTTTAACAAATTTAAATGGATCCGTGTAACTCTCAACTTCACAATTTTCTAATGCTTTTTGTTTCATTTCGTAGAAAACCTTATTTTCTGTGTCGTTTAATATTTCCTTTGATAATTTATTGTTATTTAACAGGCATAAGACTAATGTAGCATAATGTAATCTATTCCGTTCCCGCATTTTGTCAAACTCCTTTAAAATGCATGCAGTTGGACAAGTTAAGAACCTTTCAATGTTGTTCCTAAAACTCGCCTCTTTTGATATGAGTTTACATAATAGAGGAAACATCGCCGATGCTTCTCTCAGTAATGTAGGGGACAATAAATCTTTATCCAAGCCGTGCCTCTGAAAAATGGCTTTTTTGTCTTCATCATTCAATGAATTTTCTGGACTACACATTTTGATTACGTTTTCCTCATTTTTGAAAAAGGATTCGTAACATTCATTTAACACTGCTTCCCTGCATGACATCAGTACCTTTGTATGTCTGGACGGATCTGAAATAATTTTTTCATAGTCAACTAAAGTCTCTAACTTTTGTGTTTGCAGACCGAACACACCTACCACATCATCGATGACAAAAACCTGGGGATTATGAGGGTCACAATAACGGTAAATCTCACTGATGTCTATAATTGGCACAGCCTCGTAACCTTCCTTCTCTAGAATCAGGGCTATGTGATGAATCGTTGCTGATTTTCCAGACCCTGGGTCTCCAACAAATGTCATATAAGGTTGTGTCCGGACTTTGTTCAGCATATCCGGGAAAGTGTGAGTTTCACTGTAAACCTCATCTTCTTCTCTCCATTGTATTAATTGTCTTTCAGGAAAATCTAAAATATACGAGGGCTATTCATTAAATAGTGACACTACATATATTCCTTTTAAATTTTACACTTAATAGAAATGGAACCTCCTTTAAAATGTTTATTGTCTTCCATACTTCTTATCTGAAACGTAGTCACAACCTATTTATAAAGCGGTTTTCGAAGAGAGCATCTTTTTCCGACCCACCCTGTGGACACTGTAAACATGAAGACAGAAGGAAAGTCCCGAAAAGACATTTTGAACATCAGGTCGTATATCAAATATCGTTTTCTAATGAAAATCAAGGGAAAAGAAATTTTAAAAGAACTCGTGTCATTATATGGAAACTCTGTTGTGTCCATCAAAACTGTTTATCGATGGATAAAGCATTTCAAACGTGGTAGGGATTCAGTTGAAAATATCAAACAGTCAGGAAGGCCAAGATCAATTATCAATGAGAAATCAGTTGCAGCAGTGAAAAATATCATCGACAGAGACGGCAGAGTGACTGTGAACCAGATTGACAAGAAGCTGAACATTTCATCGGCCGGGTAGCATTTTTAAAATTTTAAAACAACATTTAGGAGTCAGGAAAGTATCTGCAAAGTGGATTCCACACATTTTAAATGACGAACAAAAAAGAAAGCGATTGCAAATTTCACGAAAACTTTTGAAAATTTATGGGAAATGTGATAAAAGACGTCTACATGAAATTGTCACGGGGGATGAAACTTGGCTACATTTTTATGAACCTGAGAGAAAGCTCGGAAACAAAATATGGCTCCTTAAACAAAGTAAACGACCTACCATTGCTAAACGCGGCAAAACAGCAAGGAAGGTTTTATATGCAATCTTTTTCAATTCTAACGGGATTGTCGCTCAGATTCCAATTAAAAAGGGCAAAAGTGTAACTAAAGTTGTTTACGTGAAAAAGATACTGTCTGAGGTACAAAAACACTACAAAAACAGAAGGCCAAGGTCGGGAATGAGGGGGATCAAGCTTTTGCATGATAATGCCCCAGCACACACTGCAAAGTACACGCAAGATTTCTTGTTGGAAAATGGAATTCAGCAACTTGATCACCCCCTTATTCACAAGATTTATCCCCATGTGACTTTTTCTTATTCCCTAAATTGAAAAAAATGCTATCTGGAAGGCGTTTTCATTCTCGTTCTGCATTGGGTTCAGCTGTGTATCAGAGTCTGAAGAGTATACCTCTTTCGGAATAAAGAGGCGCGTTCCAAAGCTGGATAAACGACTTCAAAGATGTGTTGAAGTAAAGGGTGATTATTTTGAAGGGATGTAAATAAAATAGAGAAGAATCATATGTTATTTCTTACTTTATTGAAGAAGTCTCACTATTTAATGAATAGCCCTCGTATTATAGCAAACTTAAATGATTCCAGTGAATTAAAAGCAAACAGGAAGACGAAAAGGTCAATGTACATTCATGGTCATTTGGGAATTTTAAAATTTTGTACTTTTACACAAATTGCAAGTACATACACCCATTATTGGAAATACACAGATACTAGTATATTTTAGATATTGAAAAAAATATTTTGAGAGAGAGAGAGAGAGAGAGAGAGAGAGAGAGAGAGAGAGAGAGAGAGAGAGAGTTGTTCTCAAAATTTGCAATATAATGCTCAAGTTATATTATTCATTTGTTGGTCTTATATAATACTATGTCATTGTAAAGTGTCATGTTGTAATAGTGATATTTTAGTAATGTGATGTATTTTTTAAATTGTTTCTTGTTTATTATGTATGACTGTTGTATTTTATGTAACATTTTTATGTAGTTGGAAAGAAGCTCTTTGGAGGTAATGTTTTGTGGTTGAGGTACCCGGCATTAAAAATGTATCATTTTATCTTACTAGTTTCAAATTCATTTCATTTACAATTTTTAAATACAATTTTTTTTAACTCTTATTCTAAATTCATGGTTTTTTGTGAAATGCATATATAAGATTGACCACTGTTTGTTTTCTTAACCTCTAAGTGAGTAATAACGTATTTTAAAAGCCCCTATGCTCGATTTTTAATAATGTTGAGCTAATTACATGAAATTGATTGCATATAAAAATAGTCATGTTCCATCTAGATACTGCAGTAATCCATTTCCCAATTTAAATTTTGATAAGAAAGCTTTGTTCAGTTGTTTCAATATCATTCCGACACAAGTACAATTAAGGCCAAGATAATCCAGTGTACGAATTTTCAAGAAGGCTAATATTTAAACAAATTAATATAAAACAGATGTGTCAGATTTATCAGATTCTGTGGTGTATTTTATTAGGTCACCTGAGTAAACTCAGGTGACCTATTGTTATCCGTTTTCGTCCGTCGTTGTATGTTAACATTTGAACATTTTCAGCTTCTTCTCTGCAACCACTTAACCAATTTCCATCAAATTTTACACAAAGCATGTATGGGTAGAGGGAAACAAAAATTGTGAATTTCATGGACCCTGCCCCCCTGGGGCCTAAGGGGTGGGAGAAAAACCACTAAATTAGTGCAATCTTTAAAAATTTCTTCTTTGCTCCTGGACATCAAGCAGTCAAACTGTTAGTATGAATGTAATGTCCATTAAGTCCTCTACCAAAATTGTGAAATTCATATCCCCAGGGTCAGGGATTCTAGTGCTAGGATGGGTCTCTATTGTTTATATAATGAAAATGCATTATTTCTTTTAAAATCTTCTCTGTTCCTGGGTATTAAATAAACTAACTAAGGACATATTATGATGAGCAAGAGTGCCTCTACCAAAATTGTGAATTTTATGTCCCCAGAGTCAGAGGATCTGGTGTTAGGGTGGGGCTCTATTAATTATATAGTGAAAATACATTATTTATTTTAAAATCTTCTTCTCTGCTCCTGTGTATTAAATAAACTAACTAAGGACATAGTTATGATGAGCAAGAATGCTTATTCCAAAATTGCGAATTTTATGGCCCAAGGGTCAGGGGTTCTCATGTTACTGCGGGGCTCTATTGATTATATAGAGAAAATGCAGATATTATCGTTATGATGAACAAAAATGCTTCTTCCAAAATTGTGAATTTTATGACTCCGGTGTCATAGGGTTCTGGTGTTAGGGCAGGGCTCTATTGATTATATTGAGAAAATGCAGAAATTGTTTCAAAATCTTATTCTCTGCTGCTGGGTATTCAACGAATTTACTAAGTATATAGTTATGATGAGCAAGAATGCTTCTTCCAAAATTGTGATTTTTATGGCCCCTGGGTTAGAGGTTCTGGTGTTACGGAGGGCTCTATTGATTATATAGTGAAAATACATTAATTCTATGAAAATTTTCTTTTCTGCTCCTGAGTATTAAATAAACTAACTAAGTGCATAGTTATGATGAAGAAGAATGCCTTTGTGAATTTTATGACATCAGGGTCAGGGGTTCTGTTGATAGGGCGGGGCTCTATTGGTTATATAGAGAAAATGCAGAAATTATTAGAAAATCTTCTTCTCTGCTGCTGGGTATTAAAGCAGATGAACTACTTATATAGCTTTAATGAGCAAGGGCCATTCTTCCTGAATTGTGAATTTCAATGCCCCTGGGTCGTCAGGGGTACTATAGGGGGAGGGGGTGGCTCTACTTATATACTGAAAATGAATAAAGTGATTGAAGTCTTCTCCTTTGTATTAATCAAATATTTTTGATAAGCAAGAATGCCTTTTCCAAAATTGTGAAATGTGTGGACCAAGGGTCAGGGGTTCATGTGTGGTAGTGGCACTATACTGATTATTGCTGAATATTACTGATTAGTCGAAATTGATTTTTTGTTCCCCTACTCTGTCTATGGGTATTAAGTAACCAAACTAAACAGGCTAAATGTATAGTTAAGATTAGGAATGGTGCCTCTTTCAAAATTGTGAATGCCATGATGTCTAGTTTAAAACATGAACCAAATTCAATCGTTGTAAAGTTGTTGCATGGTGCTCAGGTGACCTATAAGGCCCATGGGCCTCTTGTGTCATGTTGAAGGGGTGAATTGAGTCGATATATGTATTTAAGTATCTATTGTTAATTCAAATAAAAGATATGGATATAACGATTAATTTTCAAGATCAAAAGTCCATAATAATAATACAAAAAGGAGCATAGCAAACACGGAGCTCCAAAACATCAGTGCTGGGATCAGGTGGCATGGAGGAGTAAACATCCGCCGTAGACATAATATTACATTCATGGAAGGCCATACTTGCTTCCATCTGGGTTGATTAAACTTGAATTCCTCTTATTATGACCAACTTATCCCTATGCAGCTGGAATTTCAAGTCTAAAACGTAATTGACACGGATCTCTCACTTTGCTTACTTTCATATAACTGAATTCATTTAATGTTTAAAAGATTAATATTTTTAGGTTTTGACCAGCAGAGCCCAGCTGTTGTTGAAATGGGAGACAGATATCAAAGTGCTAGATATAAAACATTTTATGTGAATATTTTTCATGAATCAATTTATCAAATATTTGAAACAGAATACCTAAAGACAAATCTAATAATTTGTTCATAGTAAATTTCACAATCATACATGTTTTGTAGATTTGTACATACCCTTAACATTTGGAGGAATGACATGTTGTAGTTTCTTAATTTCATCTGAAAAAAAAAAACGTTTTATTTTAGTTTTCTTTTTATTATTTATTAACTACAGTTTGCAAATAGACCATGCAAGGTGTCATTAACAAAATGCTTAGATATTTAATATTAAAATTGTAAATGCTAACAGATTTATACCTAAAATCTTAGATGTCTTATATTTTTCGGATTCAAATTATCAAACATCTAAAACAACAGAAAACCCATAAACTTATTACTTTTTCTTTGTTAAATCTATGATCATGTATAAAGATTTGTACGTACCCTTAACATTTGGAAGGATATCTTGCTGTAGTTTCTTAATTTCGTCTAGAAGATATCAGGAAAATTAGTTTTTAAATGGTCAATTATGCACTTCCTTATCAAAGGGATCTTATTACTCCAATCTTAATGTCATTATCTAATTAAATTTGAGGATAATGGGGCTTTTATTTATTAGATTATTTTGTGAAACGGAGAGTTCCAACTATTAAAGGATCAAATTCTAACGATAAAATAAATATCTCGGGAAAAATCAGCCAAAAGTTTGTTTGGACTTCTTTGTACTCGTTTCATTGAAAGACAAGGATTTCTTTGTTTGATATTTTGTTCACATCTTGATAAGATATACAGTTTTTATCTGGGTGCATCTGGTGGTATACATATTATTTACATTAAAGAAATAGTCAATAAATAAGATATGCTGCACATGATCTTGAGGAATATATGAGCAGGCCTACATCACTGACACAGAAAACAAAAAAATAACACAAGTTTATGTCTACGATCGAAGGACGAAGAGGCAAGAAAATGAATATTGGTTACCTGGGTGTTTCAAATTACCTAAAAGTAAACTCACCTGTGTGACTTTTAACCGTTTCACACAATTCATCGATAAGTAAAAGTTTATCAATGTATTTGGCCTCTATTTCTGGATCCATGGAACATGTTCTTATATCGTTCACAGCATCTTGGTAAACAGTCAAAGTTCCAATATGTTGTTCTAACTCAACAGTGATATTGTAAATGTTTTGCCATTCCCTTAAAAAGTTAGATTGTGTGAGAGAGAAATCTCCTGCATGTCCATAGTACTTGTTTCTTGTCAGTCTGATTCTTTCTATGTTGGCAGATACACTATTGTCCGTAGGATCGGGTTCTTCTCCCCATCCCTTATTGTGTGGAATTATTTTACACACGTTTCGTAGAAGAATGTACAACAAACTAATGTCAAAATCTGAATAATCCCCGCCATAATTTTTCGTTGGAAGGGGAAAGATGAGAGCAATTTGTTGTTTATTCAATGGATTCTTTATTTTGTTCCTTTTCAGATCATCAACCCAAGTTTTGACAGTTTTTGATAAATTGGAAGGTGGATGTTTTCTTTTGAGAATATCACGCAGCAGATCTGTGCATGGACCAAGGATTAGTCTCGCTACCCGAGCAAGGTTTGTTGTTTCTGGAGTAGACTTGTATCTATGTGGCGATGTTTTGGAATTGACATTTCTCATCATTTGAAAGAACTGTAAAATGAATAATCATAAAAATCATTCTTATATATTTTACCATCCCTCCTTTATTTAATTATGAATGTCAATTTAAAACAAAATTTGAACATATATTTTTTCGAATAATAATATCTTCTTTAATAGTGAAAGCACAAAAATGATCCTAAAACCTGGATTTTATTTCTGTTTTAAGACAATGTGTTGCTACACACTTTTTTATCTTCTTTTATCGTATCTTTTTTTCTATTCTTGATTTTCTTTGGAATTTCAATCATTTATATATGACCCGTGAAGGTTTACTTACTGACGCAAACCTTTTGTTGAGTTTGGCTTTTAGTCTAATCGCTACTGCTTTGAACCACAGATTACCATGCTTTAAAAAGGAATTATTGATTTATTTGAAAACCTATAGTGTATAACATGTAAAATATGGATAAGTAAATATGCATGAATTTCATGAACCAATTTTTCTGAGATAGATTTATATAATACATTCGTAGAAAACAGTGTATATCTTATTTATCTCCTATCTTCTCATACATTACTTCAACCAAAGTTTCAATTTCAACAAACAGCATAAATTAGTGATTTGATAGTTTAGACATGTAAAATTAGACACAAACTGACCTGAGAGTTTCTTGTCCATTTCAGTAGATAAAAGATCAACACACACAATGCTATAACTAATACTGTCATCCGTCCAAACTCATACAAACAATATTGGATCCACATAGAGTACATCTTAGCGGGTGCACGGAGAATCAAATTTTCTGACAAAAAAGATAAAATAAGAATGAAGGCAATAAGGACTGAAATTTTTGTTTTAAGCTTTTCCTGTCTTACTAGCATTTACTAGATAAATGCCAAAAACGGTTCTATAAAAAAAATATCAGAGTTTGAGGCCCATTAGGGTAAAAAAATATCTCATATTTTTAAATACAGAATTGCATGATACTGCATCATACCTAAACCATTACGATTTACCTGTCTTATCTTACAACAAAAGTGTTAAAATTGTTGCATGAAAAAATTTAATTTTCAAGCTTCATTTTGATGCATTTCAAATTAAATATTAACTTTTGGAGTTATCCTTCCTGGCTGAGGATCAGTTCTATATCCTTAAGCCATTTTTTACGCAATTGCATTGTCTCCATATTTTTCATTTTTCCAATCATAACACACTGTCTGTATATGTTCTGCTCTCTTGTAATATGAGATTGATTACGGTGTGCTATCTCCATATTTCATTTTCAGTAAACATGATAAATTTTCAAGGAAAAGAAATGTACATGAGGTTTTTTTAATTTTCCTAAGAGCTTCGTCATTACTTTAAATTTTTAGTTACGTCATATCTTACTAAACTTAGAACAGATAATTTAACTAATTGATTTAAATAAAAATATCAAATATGTTTTGTTTCAAAATTATCGAAACAATTAGACTGCAAAATAGGGATTATGGACTATGGTCCTACTTCAGTATTTCAGAGGATAGGTAATCTTCATTGAAAAAAGAAAACAGTCGACGTAGAACGACGTCAAAGAGCAGCAGATAATGTTAGCTTGTATTGTACCCGAAAAAACCCCAATTCAGACTTTGGCGTGGCCCAAATAATTATAAAGAATATACTGTAGACAATATAGCTATTCTATGGTTGTTGTCCTTCAATAAAAGGCCTAATGATGATTTTTTTTTCTTTCTGGTCAGGGATCTTTAGATCGTTTATGGTATTCCACCCAACTTAATATATATGGCTGTGCCCCCAGACTGAAATTGCTTCCTACGGGCATGAACTATATAGCATGTGTAATGGAGACATTGTATTTATTAGCATTGTTTTATGTTACGATGTGCTTTATATTTATTTTAAAATTTTAGTAACTATTTCATCGAATGAGGTCTATTTCATGGAATAGAACTTTACACATTGACAAAATAAAGTTTTACATTTAAAAATATTTTTTTGCCAAATCTTATAAAAATAATAAAAGTACAGCGTTCGCCTTTTTCTTCGTATGCCCGTCTTATTGATATATCGTAAAATCAAAGAGAACAAGGAAATTTTATTACACATGGTATTAAACCTAGCTGTTAGTTTTCATGGGTCGTGTTAGCCGTCACATGAGTGTGAGTTTAAATTGCCATCACTTCCTGCTTCCTTTCTAAGCATTATTTTGTAATAAAAAAAAGAAATACTTTTTCATGCATTTTTTAAATTTTCCTTTAGTCCTCCCTTCTAGGTACATATTTATGCTTCGTAAGTAACGAATTTTGATAAGATTATGAAGAATGAAACAAAGGAAATGTCTCATTTTTTGTTACTTATTTTCTAAATATTTTAATAGATATCTTCCCGTATGAATTGATTTGTTCTTTTTACTTTAACGTGCATGTGATATCAAAATAAAATGACTTAGAGATAAGAATTAGTTTAACATACGTTCAATAAATTTAAGTATTATTTTTCGAGTCCAATTCAAAAACAGACAAAGCATTACATTTTTATTATGAAAAGTCCTTCAGGGGTTTCATCATAATATGAAATATCTTTTTATCTGTTATTTTTGCCATCTACCGTTTCCATTATTTTAAAGCACTTAAACATTTAAAATTAATCAAAATAAATTTTAAGCATAGTTTCATTAATCAGGGGCACATTCTATTTTGAAAAAAAGACGCACGCCTTTAATGGGTTTTATTTAATTTTTCTCCGTGTATTTGACACGTGTAGATCTACATAAAACCCCTGTCACACCGGGGCTGCGTCTTCACGGCGACTGCACGGCGTCCTCAAAAAATGCAAAACGCCGAGGTGATCGCAGTAGAGTCTCCTACAGCGCCGTGACAACGCGGCGAGATCTCCACTGAACGCCGTAGGGTCGCGTAGGGTCTCCAAGAACGCCGGGGGACGGCGATCACTTTGAGCATGCACAAAGTACGCGCCGTGTGATCGCCGTCTGATAAGAACGCAGAAGAAACGTAGTATGCTCGCCGTAGCAGCGCGGTGAGATCTCCAACAACGTAATGGGAGCTCCGTATAAACGCCGTGAAGTCGCACATGATCGCGGCATGAACGCTGTGATACTAGACTGCGCTTCCACGGAGACCTCACGGAGATGTCGCGGAGTCCTTGGAGATGTCACTACGTTTCTATAGCGTTTTTACGGCGCTTCTAATGAGATTTATCGTCTTGTGATTTTTTCGGTTGCGATTACACGGCGACAGCACGGAGTTGTCACTGCGGTCATTGCGCTCCCACGGCGTTTCTACAGCATCCTTTGGCGATCATAATGCGCTTTCACGGCGTTGTCAGCCGGCTCACAAAACCAGAGCAATGGGATCATATTTGATTAGCTATATTTTAAAGACGTTGCGCACGGTGTTGGTGTCATTTTCGGTAACGTCAAAATTACAATTACCAACCGAATGATATATAGTTTTCATATGGTGAATTGTTTAAAATTATGAAAATAGGGCAAAGGCCGCCGCAATAGTAATTTTTTACCTTTTAACACCAACATCGTGCGCGACGTCAAACGTATTTATTACACTAGGAGCATTTATGTGAAAAAAAAAATGGAAGAGAAAATTACACAAGATCTTGTTCTGTTGTTTCAATATAAAAATTTGTAGAAAACTTTTCGGTGTGTTTATTTTTTTTTTTACATTAAAAATAAAATAAAGAAAATCTATCAACACAACTCAACCGATGAAATTGAAAAAAGAAGTTTATTCATAAAACTATTAATAATTTAGTACTAAATTATTTAAATATAGAACATTTTTGATTACTAGTATTAATATTTTTTGGCATGATTTGAAGTCTTTTCATCGTGTAACTTGAATCTTTAAACAAAAATGTGTTACATTCCTTCTGAATATATATCAATGAGTATAGAGCGCATTGTGAACGTGTTGAGAACGCAGTCAAGCGCAGTGAGAACGCCGTGAACACGAGGTTGAAAACTCCTAACGCGCCGTGAAAACTCCGCGGAAGCGCAGTCAATCGCCGAGAGATCTCCGTGGGAACGCAGTAGAACGCCGTTAGATCGCCGTAGAATCGGGTCCGTCGCCGCAAGGACGCCGTGACATCTTCATATTGTGAAATATTTACAGAAATTTGTACAATTTCCCTGCGATTACACGGCGATTTTAAAAATTTAACAACGCCGTAATGACTTCGTGTGAACGCAGTTGGTGTGACAGGGCCTTAATATTGATCAAAAATTATCTTTTTTAAATGTCTGGGTTGCTTGTCTATCCCAGACTTCACAGTAAATATGATGTACACGTCCAATGCAAACTCGCATCTTATCTAAAACATCTCTTGTCAGTGGCTTTATTGAGAGCAATGTTTGATACGATTAAAAATAATTATATTTTCCCCATTGAATTTAATTTTGCAGCCCCCCAAAACAGCATTCATGATTTTTTCAGCCATATCTCAACATATAAACGAAAACTTTTCAGATGCTTTCGTTAAAATTAAATAAATAAGGGGTATTCTAAATTTTCTCATCTTAAATACATTTTCTTTCTATAATCCCTCTGCACAAAAAAATGCTTGATACATTTTTTGGATATTATTCAATAGTACTAATTTATGATTTTAAGAAATCTATTTTTTCTGTATGGGGAGAATATATTTTTCGAAAATATATGACGTTTTTTGATGTTATGTTATACCATGTATACATTTGCTACTTAAAGACAAGAAATCTTTTGCAACAAAGTATGTTCATTTTGAAATTAAATTACCTGACATCCAATTTACACATGAAACAATTCATCAAAATTCTATAGATATGCATTAACAAAATTATGATGATTTCCTTATCTTCATTTTTTTGAAATGATGAAACAAAGTCTTACCTCTATCCTGACCTTTACGCACAACTCTTTTTTATATATATGACTAGATGTTGAGGAAGTAGAATACGACTGATAAACAAACGTCAAAATCAAGTTATTACCATACAATAATCCTTGTAATCAAATGGAGTAGAAAATTCTCTGAAACCATTGGAACACAAAACAGTTCTTAAACATTTGTGAAACAATTTTTCCGAAGAAATTCGCGATCGTAAATAATACAACTCGGCTGTGTTGTCAACAGCGATTGACAGGAAGTTACAGCTCGCACAATGACGCAAACTTCCGTTTTTAAAGTCGAATGTTCATGGAGAGGTATAAAACTTTTTTGTATGAGTTTGACAATTGCCTTATTAAAAAAAACAAATAACCTTACAAAAATTAAAATTACAAGCTTTAAGGCTAGCTAGCTAGATATATAACGTCTTCATTAACAGGTATAGCTTCGTGGATGACCCATCACAAGATTTTGAAGATACAAAAATAATTTCCGAGTTCCCTTTGTTAAAGAAGCGGTTGTTTATATTATGTTTAAAAGCTTAATCCTTAATTTATCGAGCTTTGACCACTTTTTATTTTTAGATTTACCTAACAAAAATATTTATTTATTACAACCTGTAGATTTAGCTAAAAAGATACATGTAGATAAAAACTTTGTTCATGTCACCATAAAGCTAAGAAAAAGACTTTCCTCAAAAAACTTTTTTTTCTGTATGACAATATCTTTCTTTAATAACTTATTCAGCATAAATTTATCTGTGTGGTATGATATAAAGGCAAGAATAGGAAAGGCAAGAGTAGCATTCCTGCAACATCTGTGTTGTTTGTATACTGCACTGAATTATACAACTATAATTGTAAACTTATTTCGTATCTTATATCCCTGCATTAGACGAAGTATTACGTTATTATTCTCGCTACCAAGCTCTGTATAACATACGTCCATCTTCACCGGTGTGGTTGTGATATCAAAATAAAATAAAGCTTGATTTAGTGATAGTTACGAGAGGAATTTCATATGATGAGAAAATTGCTGATAAACAACACCATAGTCTTACTATACCTCTGTGCAAATTAAAATTAAACTTTTCTTTGAAATATTTCTTTTCAAATTAGCCCTTTGCAGCATTTTTACTATCGTCTCATATGAATATAAAAAACGCGACTTTTCAGTATGCTTAACATTCTATATTCTGACGTCATTTTCGGAATTATTACGTCATAAATTTTTAAAGTGACTTCACAATATGTGTATATTTTTCTAATCTTTCCAATGATATCAAACTCAAAAATTTCCGTGAAACGTTTAGCTTTTTATAAAATAGTTCTCAGAGCTTTTGAAGTGCCCCTCGTACTATAGTTTCACATGGATAAAATGAACAGTTTTACATATAAAAATATTTTAAAATAAATTTTACAAAAATAAAAATTGGACATTGTTCACATATTTCTTATCCACTTATGTTCTTGTTCACTTATGACCGTCGTATTAGTTTATTAAAAAAAATATAGCTAGGGATTTATTATGCACGGTAATCAACCTAGGGAGACAATATGGAAACTTCTGCGACATTATGGAGTCCCTTGTAAACTGGTGAATATCATTCGCAACTCATATGAACACCTGACATGCAGGGTCATACATGGAGGACAACTGACAGAACCATTTGAAGTAAAAACAGGAGTTCGTCAGGGATGCCTTTTGTCACCCTTTCTGTTTCTTCTTGCAATAGACTGGATAATGAAATCATCCACAGACAATAGAAGAAATGGATTACAGTGGACACCATGGTCAAAGCTAGATGACCTCGACTTTGCGGATGACCTGGCACTCCTATCACATACTCAGGCACAAATGCAGGAGAAAATAACAACAGTGGCAGAAACATCAGCACAGATAGGACTCAACATCAACATCACAAAAACAAAGATCCTAAGAGCAAACACATCATCACATGCTCCATTAAATATAGAAGGTCAGGACATAGAGGAAGTTGAACATTTCACGTACCTTGGCAGTGTAGTGGACCAACAAGGAGGAACAGAAGATGATATAAAGGCAAGAATAGGAAAGGCAAGAGTAGCATTCCTGCAACTTGGAAATATCTGGAAGTCCAAGGGAATAACAACACAGACTAAAGTTAGGATTTTTAACACCAACGTCAAGGCCGTGCTTCTATATGGTTCCGAGACATGGAGGATGACTGTTGCCACAATAAACAGGATCCAGACATTTGTCAACTCTTGTCTGAGATGCATCCTCCAGATTAGATGGCCCGACAAAATAAGTAACATCAATCTGTGGCAAAGAACCAACCAAGCCCCAATAGAAACTGAAATAATACAGAGAAGAAGGAGGTGGATAGGGCATACTCTACGCAAGCCACATAAGAACATCACAAGGCAAGCCCTATCCTGGAACCCCCAAGGAAAACGTAAGAGAGGGAGGCCAAAGAACACCTGGCGGAGAGACTTAGAGGCAGATGTCAAGAGACTGGGGAAGAACTGGAAGGAGATAGAAAATATTGCCCAGGATAGAGGGGCCTGGCGGAATCTTGTTGGCGGCCTATGCCCCATAAGGGATAGCAGGCATAAGCAAGTAAGTAAG
>NW_026938568.1:0-8490 GCF_032062105.1 Saccostrea cuccullata | reverse complement strand
AGATCTTTACTTTTTTCGCCTCTTCGAAGAAGGGAGGGCATATTGCTTGTTGCTTCTGTCGGTCTGTCGTCTGTCGGTCCACCATCAGTTTCCAATTTTTTGAGGGGTTTGTATATATTGAATTTAAATTTGGATACAAATTTTTCAAAAGAATTTTAGGTAAAAATCGTTTTGGGTACATGGGCCATTTTGGACAGATTTATGTCCCTTGGACAGTTTTTTTTTTTCAGTTTCCGTTCATTTTCTTTGCAGAGGTTGCACATATTGGAAGTGAAATTTGGTATAAAATTTTATCCTAGGAATATTTAGGTCAAGTTCTTTTTTGGGGAAGATCGAGCCATTTTGGAAAATGATGTCCCTTGGACTTAGAAAAAATCAATTATTTTCAGTTTCTCTTCATTTTCTTTGCACAGTTTGCACATATTCAATATGATATTGAAAATTCAAATGAAATTTGGTATACAGATTTATTCAAAAAAATATTTATGAAAGTTCTCTTTTGGGTACATTGAGCCATTTTTATGTCCCATGGACTTAGAAAATTTCAATAATAGGGGGGGGAAGGGGCAAGTGTTTTACAAACATCTCTTTTTTAAATTTGGAATCCCAAAGGGAATCAGGAGAATTACACTTGTAGACTGGGTAACAAAGTAAATTTAACAGATTCTAATCAATTTACGAATAAAAACAGTTGAAATTTGCTTTACAATTTAAAAAAAAATTTTTATATAGTTATAACAGTGGAAGTGTAGAATAACTTCTGAAACAATTATACTACGTATATGTATTCACAAAATAGTGAAAAAACCTTAAAAGCCAACATTATGCCGTAAAGTTGTTGAAAATGGAATTTTTTGTATATTACATTTGGATCTACAGGTTTGAATTATTGTCAAAAAGTTAACCCACGTTTTTATAGATTATTTTCCAAAGAAAAGGGTGAAATCAAGAATTATTAAGAAAAGGATGTATCTCAGCGAGCAAAGGGGGTTTTTTTCCCTTGAAGCCGTTGCGTTTTTAAATTATCACAAAATTTAAAACAGTTCTAATTTTTGTTTCGCCCTTTAATTTTGTAATTTTTAATTTGAATGGATAGGCATATAGTTGCCTTAGTGTAACAAAAAAAAGTATTCATTAAGTGCATACCGTTTTTTTGAGTTGAGTGAGAAATTAGGCTTATTTTAATTTTAACCTAATCTTGACAGTTTTACACAACTACGACATAGTAAATGTGACTGATGATTAAAATAGTATATGATTATGTGTAATTCGAAACATTTGCATTTTAACTACTAGTTTAAAAATCATTTTAGGACACAAGATAGATTACGGGTTTTTTTTTCTAGGGATTGTTAAGAATGAAAACAGACAATGTATTTATATTTCGATACAACATAAATTTAAAAATTCCTTTTTCAAAATTAAAACACGTTAGGGGGGTGAAAGATTTTAATAAAACATTTAACTATTACATGAGTATAAAAAATATTCATATAAATTTTCCCTAAAAAAAAATTAAAAATCCCATCATCTTCCAATCAGCATTGATATGATTCCATATTGTCAAATTTTTAATTCCGCATAGCAGACATACTTATGAATGATCTGATATGAATGAATTTGTGATATATTGTCGTTTTAGTAGGCCAGTTTTTTTTCCCCTGCCGCCTCGTATCGAGGTTTTTCGAATAATTACGTTTCTTTGGTACCAACCATCATAGCACAATAATGTAGATTGTAAGAAAAAAAATACACGTTCTCTGAAAATAAGGAGAAATGGGAAATGGAGAGGAAATTTTAATGACCTGTACTTTAAAAATGAGTAATATAGCAATTCTTATTTTACCAAAAATACCGGGCCCTAACCGTAAAGCCGTGAACAAGGAAGAGAATTCCAAAAAAACACGTTGGCCTGATATTAATTCATGTATGTTTACCTGATCAGAATAGTGGGTTATGTTGTAAGAAGTAAGATAAAACAAATAAAATAATATACTAAGGTATTCCGTACTAGCCACCACATATTTAATTAACGAGGCATTTTCCCGCACCTTCCGAGAATCTTCTCCATCTGCAGAGCCAAAGGGGATCTTTTTACCCTTTTTTAAAACATTACTAAGTAGGTTGGAGGGCCCCTTGCATGTTTTTCTTTTATCTTTTTTTTTTTATATTTATTAACCTGTTTAAAAGATTTGCAAAACAGATAGAAAAATCACATGCAAAAAAAAAGTGAGTACGTTTCATTCTAGCCAAGAAAATATAGAGCAGCGATACCACTTTAACTGGAGGATGGGTGGAATTTACGGACATTTTTTATTTTAGAACTTACACTAAATGAACGATTGAATCATTTTGGCGGGAAACCACCTGTAAGAAAGGTGTGCCAACAGCACGTGTGGTAATATTTTGACATCTTTTGGCCATCCGGAGAAAATCATACGAATAAACTGCTTCGAGAAATCAATTTCATAGCAGCACATCTGGGAGTTAGGTAAACAATTTTGTTTTCTAAACGATTCTGCAGGTGGTTTGTGTGCATTTCTCTTTGCACGCGATATTGAACATTATAAACATTTCACGAGAATGACGAAACGTGTGCACGTTTCCTTCAATTTCAGCTCACCCTGAGTATCTGTTGTTTGTTACAGGGTCGCTCAAAATAAGTCATTATCCAGATCACATTTCGCAGGTGTCTTTAAAGACATAACGAACAAGAACTTTTATTTAACGATCAATGCCAGAATTTGTTTGTTAAGTCGGTACATCATGGTCTTCAATAATCCAGACCAATGTAATTCCAGAGATTACACAAACGGTTTGCATCCTTGTGAATTTCAAAGATTTTCTTTTTGTATATTCAATTCCTCATTCTTTCAGTTTGCAAAAAGGTTTGTCAAATTGACATAATGAGTTATAACATTTTGATAAACCCTTTTTCCTGAATGTGTCGAAATGATGAAAGAGAAAAACTTTTTTGATTTTTTCAAAAAAATTTTTATTATAATTTGTAAATATTTCTATTCTTAATTGAAAGAATTGAGTCTTAAACAACAAATTAATGTTTTTTAAATTTGCATACCAATTTCAATGAGATTACCACATCGCTTGAATTCAAAAATAGATAAAAGGGTCAAATATTAAAGAAAAAGATTGGCATTATCCATTATGTGACAGATGCTAATGACTTTAGACAGGATGCTCATTGTCTCAAAGCCTCCTTGTCGCACTCCGAAATCCTGTATTAAATTAAACTTTTAAAAATCGGTTCAAATGAATGACCTTAATGCCTTTCATACATTGTGCAATGTTTATTTCATTACATCACCAGAGTGACATTTATAAAATTTATGAGCTCATGATTTTCCTGTTTTGATTTCCAGGTTTGCAAAGTAACAAGTGAAGTAATGATATCATGTGATATGAAAATATTTTCGTTCAAAAGTTGGGTCATAAGAAATTTGTGAATCAAAGGGGCTTTTAGTGAATTGCATAATAGGTTTGTTTTCCATATGCAAGTGCAAATGAGATTACAATTTACATTTATAGATTCTATTATGATGACTTCTTTTTATATATTTTTAAACAAGATTTGCTTTTATTTATGTTATTATAATCACTTCACTTAAGGTAGGTGTGAAAATTGATTTTCAGATTTTTATAAGCATTCATCCATATTTTATACGAATATGATTCAAACCAGTTGCAGTAGCAGTGGTAGAGCCTGTTTTGTGATAGACCTTGTTTATCGGCCCTTCAAACTTAAGAGACTTCACCGCCGAAATATGGCTGAAATATTGCCGATCGGCGTAAAACAGCAAAAATCATCAAACTTAGAAAAATCACCAACAGTGGCTGTTCCTTTATCCCACTTCAGACAAATTTGTTTATTACTGATAGGATTAAAGCTATCATTGACACCCTTAAATTCTCTGTATCACGTTTCCGTCAAGGGGTTACTTGGTATATTTTATGTTAATTGTTATTGGATTATTAATCTTGATATTTTGATAATATACTCATAGATATTTTTTATATATTTAAAGAGGTCTTCAATGGAATAAATTCTTTACACAGTCTATTAGTGAACCTAATACCAAATCATACAGGGTTTGAGATGGAAATCCGTATTGAGACTCGGCTTTGCATTGCCCAAATTCCATTTGGCACTAACACCCTGTATGACTCCGTATAAGATCCCTTACTGACTATGTATAATTAAAACTGCCTAGCGTCCGACAGTCACGGGTGACAGGGTCTTTCGGATACCTTACCTTGCTGCTCAATAGTCCAGAGTCCCAAGTTTGGGCATAAACGGGTAATTGGTGAAGTAAAACAACGTATATGGAATAGCCGCCAAATTGATTAATGATTTATATTTACGATAGACAAACGGGTTTCATAAACATGTTGTTAGGAGGAGAAGGCGAAACAGAAGGTGAATACACCTTCCCAAGTTCAAACTGGAGTCCCAGATCATAAAAATCATAATATACCCAGTCACATACATGTACAAGAAAGGAAATTTTAAATACATGTAGCCTTAACGGTATGATGTTCAACGTTAGAAAGCGAAATTGTTCAAAAATATTTTTCCATCATTCAAAAGAAAACAAGAAGATTCTTTCCTTATAAACGTTTATAAGATGTTTTAGAAAGTAGCTTATTTTCATCTTCTACATTTGACATCCGATTAATTTCGGTAACATTTACCAGACATAAACTGTGGATTAAGCGGCCTTTCGCCACGTGCGCATGCTTATCATTTGGTTCAAAGCCAAGCAACCATCTGTCAGAAGGTTTGTTTCTTGATATGTTTAATGATGAAACCAAGGGGCCTTTTATTTGTTGCTTCAAACATGTTTCCCATCATTAAAATCGTAATTAAGGCTATCGAGTATGTTAATAGGTCTCATAAACCGAAACAAAAAATACGCTGTGTCCGCGCAGTGTAAATCTTAAGGCTGTGTTTCAAGTTTACATCCTGCTGATGTTAGATATCTCTTACAGTGGTACAAGCATGATACCGATCACATTATCCTTATTCACTTTCTGTTTCTTTTAAAAACGATGAACTGCCTTAATTGTTTTGATAAATTATACAAAAAAACGATTAACTTTTTTAGAAATAACGATTTTTAAATTATTAAATAAGTGCTTCCGAGTCCTGTTACTGTGTGAAATAACGTTTTAAGGAATATGGTGAAGAAAGTAACTTACGTTGAATCTGTTTGTTTGCATGTTCGATTCCTAAAGCTCTGGAAACACGTTCAAACATTTATAACACTTAAAAACAAATAACGATGGTTCCTTGTTCTCTAGTAAAAGAAATCACTCCAATTCACCATGTCGAACACAGCTTGTGTATCTCTACAATGTCACTGCCTTGTCACAACTCGTTAAATCATAGAAACCTTCCCAACAAATATAAACACCAGATCCTGAGTTATACACTAAACCGTCAAGAATATAGCATTCTCCCCATTCTGATAGCATAGCTCATTATAACCTTATTTCTGTACAACCATCTTGCATCATTCTTTGACCCGAGACAACTTTGTTGTAGACCGAGATGAGAAATCTGATATAAACATAACATTTCATTGAAACTTGCTAAAATTTATATTATATCTTGAAATACAGATTTACTAGTATGCTGTAATATAATTCATCATAAAAACGTATTTATCATTAGAAATTAAGTGTCTAATACATATGTTATTGATAGTAACGATGCATGTAAATAGCAGAACAAGCAAATTCAAAGAATTGTGGTCACCCGCTTTTGATGTCTTTGTGGGTGAGATGTCATTATTTATGGCATATGTGTTAAATATAAACGTCCTATCATACAATGTATGTCATTAAAAAGTTATCACCAAAGTTGATTTCTTTTAAAAATTAAGTCAAGTATGAAGATCAAGGTCAAGGGTTCAGAAATCTTAGCATGCTCGGAAATATCTTGTCACAGGTAATATTGTTACACATGTCAAATATGAAAGCCCTATATCTTCTCTTTCAAAAGTTATAAGGAAAAATAACATTTTTGAAAAGTAGGTGAAACTTTAAGGTCAAGGTCACAGGATTTTAAATCATAGTGTATTTAGAAAGGTCTTGTGGCAGGTAATATACATGTGAAAGCCCTAAATCTTCTCATCCAAAGTTATGACCAATGTTAAAGTTTTTGTAAGTCAAACTTCAAGGTCAAGGAATCAAAAAATCATAGTGCATTTGAAAAGGTCTTGTGACAGGTCATATATAATATGAAATTCCCATTCTTCTTATTCAAAAGATATGACCAACTTTTAAATTTTGTGACAGATGGACCGACTATAAACGCGCTTTATAAATTTCAAAAAAATCTATATTACCGTTTCTGATGCTATAATTCTATTTTTAAAAATGTTTGTTTCAGCATCCCTCCGATATCACCCTCCATTGGTGGTTAACGTATGGAAAAACGTGCAATAAAAGAAATTGTTACATATTTGTTGTGGTCTAAACAGCTGATTTCGCAGCCGTAAACAAACGCTTTACGAGGAGCTTTTGACAAGTGACGGGTTTTATCATCTCATTTAACCCTGCTGTGCGCGTGCGCTGATGTTTAAAACAGCTCATTTCAAGATATATCATTTGTGAAAGTGATTACGAGGTGGTTCTTCAACTTAGCGTCTGATGAATTCGCCTGTTTTTAACGTATTCATTGCTCCTTCTTATCGTGCCAGACCTTCCACGTTTTACCATCCGAACACGATTCTTTAAATCATTCAGAAATCACGTAGTGTTATGTGAGTTTGGAAGTATTACGAATGTCATCATGTAACTCAAATAACCATTCTTTACTTAGCAATTTCTAAAATTCACGGTCTAAACTCAAATAACCCCAAAACGTATATTTCGCAAATGATCAATATCATTGTCTCTTTAAGACGACTTATAGTATCACAAACGAAACTGATAACGAAGATGCAAGTCATTGGAAATTTGAGATATAAAGTCATTTATTTGAGATATGAAAATGAAATAAGGTATTGAAATTTTGAGATATTTGTTGTAGTCGACGATTATTTTTCAACATGTCAGACCAGTGAAGGTAAAATAAGTAGAAATTAGTACATCATGCTCTGCACGATATCAAAGCAGGTTTCATCATAATTAGTAGCTGTTAGGTTATTTTCGTAAAATTGTATTGGTTATTTTCGCAGTAAATGTTATTTGTTATTTTCGTAGAACATGTAATGGTTATTTCGTAGTACATGTATTGGTTATTTTCGCAGTAAATGTTATTGGTTATTTTCGTAGAACATGTAATGATTATTTTCGCAGTACATGTATTGGTTATTTTTGTATTGCATGTTATTGGTTATTTTGAAGTACATGTATTGGTTATTTTCATAGTACATGTTATTGGCTATTTTCGTAGATCACTTAATGGTTATTTTCGTAGAACATGTAATGGCTATTTTTGTTGTACATGTACTGCTTATTTCCGTAGTATTTTTTTACTTTTTTATTTTAAAAAAATGTACTTTACCTTCACTTGATGTATAGGAGATTGAATCTCCGCCTTCCTCGGACGTATCAAAGATTATGCAAATTTGTTTTTTCGAACTTAAAAGTTAGTCCCATTTTTTGTGTAAATTAATGTTCAAAAATAAAAAGCAATATTCCTTTAAGATATTAAAGTCATTTTACTATGATGTGTGTGTACTTTTGAAAGAAATCATTTAAGAACGTCTTGACAGGGCTGCCAGCTAAATATAGCTTGTCGTAAAAGTCTTCGTATTTATAGCACCTTGTATGTAAAAAGAAAAGTTAAGATGGTACTTAACTAAGTATGTCTTTCTCATAATTAAGCAATTTCTTCTAATCGCGAAATATGGATGAAATATTGCCGACTCGGCGTTAAACAATAACAATCAATCAATAAATCTTAAATTCTGTGAAAAAAAGATACAATTTTGAAATTCGAAATTTATTCAGCTCATCTATTATTAAAAATATAGTAAACGGCACAGATTGGTAATAATTCTAAGAAGAAAATAGTGTTTTACATTCAAGTCACTGTCTCTACTGAAAAAAAAGACATGTGAAATAATTTTTTACGTAAAATCTTTATTTTGATTAATATTTTAAAAATAAGGGGAAAAAAACCAAACATTTTTCGGACATAAAAAGCAGCATACGAAGTACCTAACATAAACGGTGTTGGACATATTAAATAAACCATACTCAAATTTGTTTCTAATGTAATTTTCAATAATCCGAAAAAGACATAAAATGTTAAGTTAACGTAGTTTATTTAAAATATAAAAAGATTTCCGTATTTTTCTCACCGAAACAGAATTAGAATAGTTCATTCATAACAAAACAATAGGGAGTGCATTAATACGCGCGTTGGCTGACACGGTAGCTAGGTATAGATGCGGAGGTTTTTCAGCTAAGGGGTTTAAAAAGACGGATAAGACAAAGGCATATCGTATTTTTTTTCGG
>NW_026938567.1:0-8464 GCF_032062105.1 Saccostrea cuccullata | reverse complement strand
TTCGCTCTGATTGGCTAAACTAAATCTCTATATCTTTATTGTTTTTAGCTCACCTGAGCCGAAGGCTCAAGTGAGCTTTTCTGATCACATTTTGTCCGGCGTCCGTCTGTCCGTCTGTCTGTCTGTCCGTAAACTTTTCACATTTTCGACTTCTTCTCAAGAACCGCTGGGCCAGTTTCAACCAAACTTGCCACAAAGCATCCTTGGGTGAAGAGGATTCAAGTTTGTTCAAATAAAGGACCATGCCCTTACTCAAGGGGAGATAATTGAGAATTAGTGAAAATTTGGTGGTATGTTTTAAAAATCTTCTTCTTAAGAATCACTGTGCCAGGAAAGTTGAAACTTATGGGAAACATCCTCAGATAGTGTAGATTCTAAATTTGTTCAAATCATGACCCCCGGGGGTAGGGCGGGGCCACAATGGCCGACCAAAGTTTTATATAGAAATATATAGGAAAATTCTTTAAAAATCTTCTTCTCAAAAACAGCAGAGCCATAATTGCTCATATTTATATGGAAGCATCCCCAGGTAGTGTAGATTCAAGTTTGTTCAAATCATGACCCCCGGGGGTAGGGCGGGGCCACAATGGCCCACCAAAGTTTTATATAGAAATATATAGGAAAATTCTTTAAAAATCTTCTTCTCAAGAACAGCAAAGTCATAATTTCTCATATTTATATGGAAGCATCCTCAGGTAGTGTAGATTCAAGTTTGTTCAAATCATGACCCCCGGGATAGGGGGGGGCCCACAATGGCCGACCAAAGTTTTATATAGAAATATATAGGAAAATTCTTTAAAAATCTTCTCAAGAGCAGCAGAGCCATAATTGCTCATATTTATATGGAAGCATTCCCAGGTAGTGTAGATTCAAGTTTGTTCAAATCATGACCCCCGGCGGTAGGGCGGGGCCACAATGGCCGACCAAAGTTTTATATAGAAAGATATATGAAAATTCTTTAAAAATCTTCTTCTCAAGAATAGCAAAGCCATAATTGCTCATATTTATATGGAAGCATCCCCAGGTAGTGTAGATTCAAGTTTGTTTAAATCATGACCCCTGGGGGTAGGGCGCGGCCAAACTTTTGGATTCAAACTTTTCAATAGTAAACCAATTACTACTTTTCCTAGCCACAATGCTCCGGTGAGCGATGTGGCCCATGGGCCTCTTGTTTGACGAAATCCTTTGAAATTTTGAACATAGCCATGCATTAGGATACCCTATAACTTGATATATAGCAATTATCATGAAAACACGTGCATGCACATGCGCTGCAATCTGATTGGCTGAAACTTGAAACAGCTATAACTCCCTGGGTTTTTAATCAAACGGGGTGGGATTTAGAACATAGATAGATGTAATGGACTTCTACAAGAAGGTATGGTCACCATGCTCATGTATGCATGTGCGTGCACGTGAAATGGATAAAATCAAAATACACTTGAATGAGCGGTTTTTTTTAATACTTTTGGATTAAATACTTTAGATTTAGCATATTAAAATATATAGATTGTGTGGACAATATGATATGGTCATTACGCACATGCATTCACATGCGCAAGTGTGCAATGATAAAATTTGAATGAACATGGTACACTTCGGGGTAAACGTTGGTCAAGTTTCAAATGCATACAGTTTGTCCTATTTAATTACGCTTACAGGGAATATGACCATAAAAGGGGATTGGGGGAGCGTTTGGTAATTCTGTAATGTAAAATTCTCTGTTACAATTAGCACTAGTTATGTTCCCCAAACCAAGTTGGGGAAGCATATTGTTTTTACTCTGTTTCTTATTATTATTATTATTTTTCTTCCTGGGAAAATTTTGTCAGTGATCTCTTGTAAACTACACATCCGACTTAGGTAAAACCTTTTTAGGGTCAGTAGGGATGTTATGTAGATTTGCCGAACGAAGGTCATTTTGCGCGCACGTGCTTGCAAGAGCGAGCACGTGCAACACGTTAAATGGCCAATATAATGTATATTGCCTTAACTTTTCTATTTTTTGATGAAATGCTTTGAAACTCATAATGTAAGGATACATTAGTAGTATAGACAAGATGGCATGGTCAAAATAGCAAGATCTCACGCGCATGCACGTGCGCTTCGCTCTGATTGGCTGAAACTAAAGTCTCAATATCTTTCTTGTTTCTTGTCATAATCTTTTGAAATTTTGGACATAGTCCTACATTATGAAGATCTACAGCATTATATATAAAAATTTTCATGAAAACATGCGCATGCGCTCGTGCTGCAATCTGATTGGCTGAAACTTTAAATGGCTATATCTCCTTTGTTTTTTGACGAAATGCTTTGAAATTTAAAACATAGTCATGCATTAAGATATCCTAAAATATGATATAGAAAAAATTCATGAAATCACGCGCATGCACGTGTGCTGTAATCTGATTGGCTGAAACTTTATATGGCTATATCTCCTTTGTTTTTTGACGAAATGTTTGGAATTTTAAAATATAGTCATTCATTTAGATATTCTTCAATACGATAAAGATAAAAATTTATGAAATCACGCGCATGCATGTGTGCTGTAATCTGAATGGCTGAAACTTCAAATGGCTGTAACTCCCTTGTTTTTCAACCAAACAGGATTGGATTTAGAACATAGATAGATATAAGGTCCTCCTACAAGAAGGTATGGTAATAATGCACGTGCACGCACGTGCGTGCATTTGGAACGAGTGAAATTAAAAAAACACTTGAATGAGTGATTTTTAATACTTTTGGACTAAATGCTTTAATATAAAGTATATTTAAATATATAGAAAGTGTAGACAAGGTTATATGATCACTACGCACGTGCATTCACATGGGCACACGTGCAATATTAAAATTTGAATATAATTGGTATCCTTTTGGGAAAACGTTGTTAAAGTCAAAAATGCACAGATGCTGTCTTATTTAATAAGGCTAACAGGGAATATGGCACCAAAAGGGAGTTGGGGAGCGTTTGGGGAACATCTGTAACGGTTCCCGTTACAATTAGCACTAGTTATTATTATTATTATTTTTTTTCTTATTTCTTCTCCGGTACTTTTTTTGTCCGCGAGTGTTCTCAGAAACTGTTCACCCAACTGACCTAAAACCTTTTTAGGGTTAATAGGTGTGTAGTGTAGGTGTGCGGAACGAAGGTCATTTTGCGCGCATACGCATGCACGTGCGTGCGCGTGAAATGAGTGAATTGACTAATATACTTAATATAGCTATTACTTTTACATTTTTCGATGAAATGATTTGAAACTCATCATATAAAGATATATTAATACTGTAGATAATGTGACACTGTCAAATTAGCACGAACTCACGCGCATGCACGTGCGCTTCGCTCTGATTGGCTGAAACAAAAAGCTCAATATCTTTTCTGTTTTTTGACGAAATGCTATGAAATTTAAAACATAGGCATACTTAAGGATGTACTACAATATGATATATAACAATTGTCATGTAAACACGCGCATGCACGTGCACTGCAATCTGATTGGCTTAAACTTTAAATAGCTATAACTCCTTTGTTTTTCAACCAAACAGTATGGGATTTAGAACATAGACAGACATAATGGACTCCTACAAGGTGGAGTAATTGTCATGCATATGCATGCACGTGCGTGCACGTGTGCTTTGCTGTGATTGGCTGAAACAAAAATCGCAATATCTTTTTCAATTTTTGACGACATGCTTTGAAATTTTAAACATAGTCATGCATTAGGATGTCCTACAAAATGATATATAACACTTGTCGTGAAAACATGCGCATGCACGTGCGCTGCAATCTGATTGGCTTAAACTTTAAATGGCTATAACTCCCTTGTTTTTCAACCAAACAGGATGGGATTTAGAACATAGACAGACATAATAGACTCCAACAAGATAGTATGGTCGTCATGCACGTGCGTGCACGTGTTCTTCACTCTGATTGGCTGAAACAAAAATGTCAATATATTTTCCGTTTTTTGACGAAATGCTTTCAAATTTAAAACATAAGCATACAATAGGATATCCTACAATACGATATATAACAATTGTCATTAAATCACACGCATGCACGTGCGCTGAAATCTGATTGGCTTAAACTTTAAATGGTTATAACTCCCTTGGTTTTCAACGAAATAAGATGGTATTTAGAATATTGATAGACATAATGGACCCCTACAAGAAGGTATGGTCATCATGCACATGCTTGCACGTGTGTGCACGTGAAATGAGTAAAATTAAAATATGCTTGAATAAGTGTATTTTTTAATACTTCTGGATTAAAGGCTTTGATATTAAGTCTATTTGAATATATATACATAGTGTAGAAAAGATGATATGATCATTACCCACATGCATGCACATGAGCTCGCATGTCATGCTAAAATTTAAATATATTTTGTAGTCTTCTGGGAAAACGTTGTTTAAGTCTAAATTGCACAAAGTATGTCTTATTTAATAGAGCTTAAGGAAATATGGCACCAAAAGGGAGTTGGGGAGCGTTTGGGGAACATCTGTAACGGTCCCCGTTACAATTAGCCCTAGTTATGTTCCCCAAACGAAGTTGGGGAACATATTGTTTTTACTCTGTTTCTTATTATTATTATTATTATTATTATTATTATTATTCCTGGGAAAATTTTGTCCTTGAGTGATCTTGTAAACTACACATCCGACTAAGGTAAAATGTTTTTAGGGTCATTAGACATGTTATGTAGAATTGCCGAACAAAGGTCATTTTGCGCGCACGTGCTTGCAAGAGCGCGCACGTGCAACACGTGAAATGACCGATTTAATTGATATAGGCGTAACTTTTTTAATTTCTGATGAAATGCTTTGAAACTCATAATGTAAGGATATATTAGTAATATAGACAAGATGACATGGTCAAAATAGCAAGATCTCACGCGCATGCACGTGTGCTTTGCTCAGATTGGCTGAAACTAAAGTCTCAATATCTTTCTTGTTTTTTGACGAAATCCTTTGAAATTTTGAAGATAGCCATGTATTAGGATATCCTACAACATGATATATAGAAATTATCATGAAAACACGTGCATGCACGTGCGCTGCAATCTGATTGGCTGAAACTTTAAATAGCTATAACTCCCTTGGTTTTCAACCAAACAGGATGGGATTAGGAACATAGATATATAAAATGGACTTCTACAAGATGGTATGGTCAACATGCACAAGCACACACGTGCGTGTACGTGAGCTGCAATCTGATTGGCTGAAACTTTAAACAGTTATAACTCCCTTGGTTTTCAACCAAACAGGATGGGATTTGGAACATAGATATATATAATGGACTTCTACAAGAAGATATGGTCACCATGCACATACATACATGTGCGTGTACGTGCGCTGCAATCTGATTGGCTAAAACTTTAAACAGTTTTAACTCCCTTGGTTTTCAACCAAACGGGATGGGATTTAGAACATAGGTAGATTTAATGAACTTCTACAAGAAGGTAGGTCACCATCCTCATGTATGCACGTGCGTGCACGTGAAATGGGTACAATCAAAAATACACTTGAATGAGCGAGTTTTTTAACACTTTTGGATTAAATACTTTAATATTTAGTATATTAAAATATATAGATTGTGTAGACAAGATGATATGGTCATTACGTACATGCATTCACATGCGCACACATGCAATGCTAAAATTTGAATGAGCATAGTACATTTCTGGGTAAACGTTGTCAAAGTCTCAAATGCATAGAGTTTGTGTTATTTAATGAAGCTTACAGGGAATATGGCACCAAAAGGGAGTTGGAGAGCGTTTGGGGAACATCTGTAACGGTCCCCGTTACAATTAGCACTAGTTATTATTATTATTATTTTTTTTCTTATTTGTTCTCCGGTACTTTTTTGTCCGCGAGTGTTCTCAGAAACTGTTCACCCAACTGAGCTAAAACCTTTTTAGGGTTAATAGGTGTGTAGTGTAGGTGTGCGGAACGAAGGTCATTTTGCGCGCATACGCCTGCACGTGCGTGCGCGTGAAATAAGTGAATTGACTGATATACTTAATATAGCTATAACTTTTACATTTTTTGATGAAATGCTTCGAAACTCATTACATAAGGATATATTGAAAGTGTTAATAATATGACACTGTCAAATTAGCATGAACTCACGTGCATGCACGTGCACCTTCCTCTGATTGGCTGAAACAAAAATCTGAACATCTCTTTTGTTTTCCGACGAAATGCTTTGAAATTTTTAACATTGTCATGAATTAGGATATCCTACAATATAATATGGAAAGAATATCATGAAATCACGCGCATGCACGTGCGCTGCAATCTGATTGGCTGAAACTTTAAATGGCTATATCTCCTTTATTTTTTGACGAAATGCTTTGAAATTTAAAACATAGTCATGCATTAGGATATCCTGCAATATGATATACAAAAAATTTCAAGAAATCACGCGCATGCCCGTGTGCTGCAATCTGATTGGCTGAAACTTTAAATGGCCATATCTCCTTTGATTTTTGACGAAATGCTTTGAAATTTAAAACATAGTTATGCATTAGTATATTTTACAATATGATTTTGAAAAAATTCTTGAAATCACGTGGATTCACGTGTGCTGCAATCTGATTGGCTGAAACTTGAAATGGCTATAATTCCCTTGGTTTTCAACCAAACAGGATGGGATTTAGAACATAGATAGATATAAGGGCCTCCTACAAGAAGGTATGGTCATCATGCACGTGTACGCACGTGCGTGCATTTGGAACAAGTGAAATTGAAAATACACTTGAATGAGTGATTTTTAATACTTTTGGACTAAATGCTTTCATATAAAGTATATTTTAATATATAGGAAGTGTAGAAAGATTATATGATCATTATGCACGTGCATTCACATGGGCACGCGTGCAATGTTAAAATTTGAATATAATTGGTATCCTTTTGGAAAAACGTTGTTAAAGTCAAAAATGCACAGATGTTTTCTTATTTTATAAGGCTTACAGGGAATATGGCACTAAAAGGGAGTTTGGGGAGCGTTTGGGGAACATCTGTAACGGTTCCCGTTACAATTAGCACTAGTTATGTTCCCCAAACGAAGTTGGGGAACATATTGTTTTTACTCTGTTTCTTATTATTATTATTCTTATTATTATTATTTTTCTTCCTGGGAAAATCTTTTCCGCGAGTGATCTTGTAAACTACACATCCGACTTAGGTGAAACCTTTTTAGGGTAAGTAGGCATGTTATGTAGATTTGCGGAATCAAGGTCATTTTGCGCGCACGTGCTTGCAAGAGCGCGCACGTGCAAAACTTAAAATGACCAATATATAATGGATATAACCGAAACTTTTCTATTTTGTGACGAAATGTTTTGAAACTTATAATGTTAGGATATATTAGTAGTATGCAAAAGATGACATGGTCAAAATAGCAAGATCGCACGCGCATGCACGTGCACTTCGCTTTGATTGGCTGAAACTAAAGTCTCAATATCTTTTTTGTTTTTTGATAAAATCATTTGAAATTTTGAACATAGTCATACATTAGGGAGATCTACAGCCTGTAATATAAGATTTATCATGAAAGCATGTGTATGCACATGTGCTTGCAAGAGCTCGCACGTGCAACACGAGAAATGTCCAATATAATTGATACAGACGTAACTATTTAAATTTTTGATGAAATGCTTTGAAATTCATATTATAAGTATATATTAGAAGGATAGACAAAATGACATGGTCAAAAAAGTAAGATCTCACGCGCATGCACGTGCGCTTCGCTCTGATTGGCTGAAAATAAAGTCTCAATATCTTTCTTGTGTCTTGTCAAAATCCTTTGAAATTTTGAACATAGACCTACATTATGAAGATCTACAGTGTGATGTATAAGAATTTTCATGAAAGCATGCGCATGCCCGCGTGCTGCAATCTGATTGGCTGAAACTTTAAATGGCTATATCTCCTTTGTTTTTTGACGAAATGCTTTGAAATTTAAAACATTGTCATGCATTAGGACATCCTACAATATGATGTAGAAAAAAAATCATGAAATCACGCGCATGCACGTGTGTTGCAATCTGATTGGCTTAAACTTGAAATGGATATAACTCCCTTGTTTTTCAACCAAACAGGATGGGATTTAGAATATAGATAGATAGAAGGGAATCCTACAAGCAGGTATGGTCATTATGCACGTGCACGCACGTGCGTGCATTTGGAACGAGTGAAATGAAAAATACGTTTGAAAGAGTGATTTTTCATACTTTTGGACTGAATGCTTTAATATATTGTATATTAAGATATGTAGATAGTGTAGACAAGATGATATGATCATAACGCACATGCATTTACATGCGCACGGGTGCAATGCTAAAATTTGAATATAATTAGTATCCTTCTTAGAAAACGTTGTTAAAGTCAAAAATGCACAGAGTTCTGTTTGTCTTATTTAATGAAGCTTACAGGGAATATGGCACCAAAAAGGAGTTGG